>NC_049979.1:5492984-5512925 GCF_000003815.2 Branchiostoma floridae
GTCTGACAGACATCGAAACGTCAGCAGGTGAGAAAAACTGGTTGTGTAAAAAAAAAAGTTACAAGATATTTTGACAATATCGAAGACAGTGTAATCCCTGATAAAGGTGATGTTACATGGTAAAATGCTTTGTTGAAAGTAAACCCCAGTACTAGTGGACACACAAACTTGTAAAGCTTTACATTTATATACCAGACTACAATTATCCATCCAAATTATCTTATGTAGTTACTTATACTTACATGTATGGTTCAAACTTGGTGGCTACCCTTCCCAGAATCTTACAGCTGGCCAGTCTGGACTGTACAGACTGGGACAACTGGCCTTTGGCAACTGCAATACCTAAAATCTGGGGATGAACAAAAAGTGACATTTTAATTCCAACTTCCTTACAAATACCCAATCTGTATCTGTACGTATATAGCCGGTATAACCGCCCTTCGGCGTAACACACCAGCTTCGCAGGCACCCGGCGTGGCAGCAGCTGGATATATTACACTGAAGGACCCATCACACCTAACTTTTGCACATCTGTCTGTAAGTGTTCTTTGAAACTATCCAGAGAAGATGCCCCATCTGTGCTTGGTGATAACATATTCCACTCTACGATTTGTACACATCAATCCTAGGTTGGTAACTCTAGTACTTGAAGGCATGACTGTTTCTAGTTCTTTTTTGAGCTGGTGTTAGATACTTATCAGTCGGTATGTTCACCAGTTGACCACCAATGTAGTAATATGTACCGTTGCTATGACCAATACTTGTTATCATCAATCATTAATTAAAAAAGAATCTGTGGAGACAATTTCTTGGCACTTACCTCTCTTTTTATGACATCTTTTGGGAGACAGCCACACACAGATAGCAGTGTCTCTAACCAGGCGTTGGACACCACTGTAGAGACAAGGGCAATGCACAGCATTAAGCAACCATTTGTTTCTGTAAAGATTTCCCAGGGCTCAAAATTCATTTCTGGGATTAGGTGCACTGGTGCACCCAGCTTGAAAAATAGGGTGCACCAAAAAACTTTTTGGGTGCACCACTTAAATTTAAGTATAACCTAATAGCAAAACTTAGTTACAAGCTATTGAATTCTTAAACAAGTACCATGACAGACATTTTTATTATCTTTCTAACACTTAGATGTCCAGAATATGATGTACCAATGTATACTAGTATACTTTGATATCTTTATATACATAAACCTAAGAAAATATTTGGGTGTACAGCTCCAATTTTGGGTGCACCCAGTATTTCGAGCCCTGTTTCCTCTGTAATTTATATAACGCTAGTTCACCTTTATCAGTGGGGTAACCTTTATCTGGAGTATTTAGAAATATCAAGTCGACAGACGAGTGTTTCAGACTGGAATCCTATGAAAATATTGCAATTTGAAACCAACGCCCGTCGACTAGATATCCCGAAATATCTCGTTATCAGAAACAACAGATATACGTTACCATGTGGATAAAGGTGAAATACCATTAATTCTGTATGCAAACATTTTCTACCTTGTTGCTAACTAATCATCACGTGTTTGTACTTGATCAAATAAAGGTTTACATTTTGTGATCTCTATGTACAAGGCTATCAAGTAGGATTTACCAGCAGTACTTGATTACTTTACTTTCCAAAGTTTTCATTAGGACATAGTTCTGTTTCCATAAGGCCACACCAATTTAATTTGTTGGTTCATGGATTTTTTAAAGTGAAAATGTAGCAAGCCGACATCATAAATGCAACAGGCAGGTAGGAAAACTTGAATATGACTGTATTCACTTAATCGTAAGTTAATGAAACTGAGTGCACCAAGGCATACACCTGGTCTTTTGTTTTCATGTTGTTTTTCCTGTTAAGCATATTTTTCTATTTTTTTTTAAATCTGTGAACCAACATATTAAATTTCAGTGTGGCCTAACCAACGTTTACATCTTTGGTGCACCTTTCCTCGTGCAATAAGAATCCCTTTGTTTCTGTGAAATTGTTTTTGCCTCAGTCTTAAATCCTCACTAAAAATAGACCTCATCAGGGATTTTGCTGTGCAATCTAGATGGAGTTGCATTGTTTGGTGAGATGCTTATCACAGGTTTTCACAGTACGTCCAAATTTAGCATTTAATTATTGGCCCCTTTGGACAACCTGACTGGAAAAGCTGCTTATTTGAATATTTCCAAACTAATGTACAAATCCTTATTTAGATAAAAAAAAGGAAGAGCAGAGTGTCAAACAATTTTTTCAAAAACTATTTTCAATGATGCTATCCGTCAAGTTAATTGATAAAAACAAAATTTCAAATTTGTGTCCCTTCATTTTGCGGTAGGCACTTGGCAATGTGACGCCTCAAGCTACTTCTGAATGCAAGTAAAATACACCCCTGATGTCAAGAAACGTTTTATCTCTTTATTCTCTTACTGAATACTAGGAGATTGGGGACTCTCTTAGATAACGCACGCAATACCATGGCAGTAGAGCAGAAGAAATGTTGTATTTGCATAACAATTGTCCAGAAATATCCCTAGTTAGCTGCAGGGAAATATGTTCAAAGGAGATACGTGGCCAGGGGGTTAGCATACGTCAAAAGGTAAATACTACTGTGAGTCTGCTAAGTGAAGGGTAGACTACAGGCTTTGTTGAGCCAACCAAAAAGAAAGCTGGCCCAAATCCTGGGAGGAGTGTTGGCACCACTAGTTTGCCCGGGGACATTTGCAGGCATTGTAACATGTACCCTGGACACCTGTTCTGTTAGAAGTGTAGACATAGAGACAAACACAACAAAAGAAAATGTTTTGTATGTGTCACTTTTGGCCTGTAGATCCTTTCTTTTGAAAAACAGTGACTTAAGTAGTTTGTAGTCTCTTGTGATCAATGAACAGGTAATACAACTTCAGAGAAAGTCCTGCAAGGTCTCGTAATATTTTGTTTACTAATCACTACACATCTTTAGTGTTGGTCAAGCCACACTGGAGTATCTGTGTGTGTCACAATAACTAAACTGCATCAGTCCAGTAAAAATCTCTGACTCTGAGGTTAAGAGGAGTCAATGTGCACTGCAAGAGCTGTTGGCAATCCACTTCAGGATCAAAATACCACCTGCACATGCAGGTTATTAGTGAAGGTAAAACTGGAACTGTGCAGGTGTTTCTGGTGTCTAACCATGTACAGGGTACAAGGATAAATGCACAAAACATAAAGTTGACATTGAACAAGTGTCCTTAATATGCATTTCAGTTTACTTTGTTCAACTGTGTTGTAATATGTATCACTGGAGTTTTGGCCAGCCTTTTAAAAATTGAAAGAAAAAAAGGCAGTCCCTTAAACTATCGACCCCAATTTTTCATAACTGAAAGAGGAAACAAAAAATGTTTTTCCTAGGCCTAAGGGCCACGTCCTGACCTGGGTCCTTGACCTCCAGACTCATGATGATGGTCTGGAGGAAGGTGGATGAGTAGGTGATAGTCACCTGTTATGTCAATCCTTCCACATATGTGGTAAAACTAAATAAATAAACTAGAAAGGCAACATTTTTGCAAACATGCAGAATGTTTTTCTTATAGTCTTGTGTCAAGCTACTTGCATACAATACAATACCATCAGGCTCGCCCCAAAGTAGTGTGTGCGATTGAAAAAAAGAGAATTAGGGCTTGGAGTGGGTTTATTCGAGTAGACAGTGCAGGTAAACAGCCCAGGTAGCCAGACCTGATGCACAGCTGAGCCTTTTCTGCAAACCTTTTCTGCTACAGTAAGTTTTCTCCTTCGGGAAAACATAATAGATAGATAAAGGAGCATGTCCTGACCTGGGTCCTTGACCTCCAGACTCATGATGATGGTCTGGAGGAAGGTGGAGGAGTAGGTGGAGATGGGGATGATCTCTCGCTCCAGGATGGACAGGAAGGAGATGGTGGCCGCCAGCTGGACGTCTGGTCCAGCCACGTGGAGCATCTCCTGCAGGGTAGATAATGAGAAGGGTCCAGTTTACAGTGTGTCTTATTGTAGCCTAGGTACCATCCAGATAGTAGTTCGCTTCTATGTTTGCTTCTGCTATCCGTCTGGGAGTCTGCACATTCAAACAGTTTGGTGCTAACGTCAGTGAATGAGCAAAGTAAGGAATGGGTTCTAGAGCGTTCGTTTGATGACAACAGGCCTCCCACAAGCGCACGGAATGCCTGTTCGAACGAGCGCTTGAACCAATTCCATAATTCACTCGTGTAGGGACTAATCAGAGCCTGTGTCCAAAATTTGGACGATTCCAGATGTTAGCGTGATCCCAAGCGGAACAGCAGAGAAGCGATATATAGTGTATAATGAATGTCAGGGCTAGAAGCGACTGTATATAGTTTATAATGAATGCCGGAGCGAACTACTTTCCGGATGTTGCCCAGGCTAGAACTATTGTGGATGTAAAGAAAACCTATATCATGTGCTGACCTCACCAGTCTGGAACATGTCTATTTTAGCATATCTTATACAAAGTTACCAATAACTGTGGTCAATCACAGGCCGGTGTTATGACAATATGAAAATACAATATGGAACAGTGTTCTAGCCAGCCTGAAATTTTTTCTGTCTCCTGGATTCTGGAAATCCTTTCGAAAGCGCGAAGATCTACTTGGGGAAATGTTGAAATATAGACCCTCTGAAATGCTGTTTCCTTTATTTTAAGTGACAAATTTTGCTGGTAGACTCAGTTTGGTTCAATTAATATCTTTACATACTGATTTTTGTCTGTCACAAAGGACGGAATGGGCAAAATTTTTGTCTGCCCCCAGCAGCAAAATTCCATCAAGGGACGGAAGGATGGAAGCTGGCTAGAACCCTGCTATAGAAAGATATAAAAGCCGTTACTGACCCTGACTTTGGGAACCACCCTTCGCATGGCCTCGGGTGCATTGTCCTGTATCAGCTGGGGCAGACTGTTCACCACACTGATGCGCTGCACCTCCTGACCAGAGCTGCACACAACATAGGAAACAAAAAATTATTAATTCGTTAATTTATTTATTAATCTCAACTTCAAGACAAGTGGGTAGCCCCTTCAACATTTTGGGAGTTGATTTCCAAGGAGGCCCACCATACATGAACAACAAAACAAAACATGTTACATTCATTAAAAGTAAAGACAGCCAGTCAGTGAACAACATACAGTATATACAAGTAAACCAAGGCGTCATGAACAAAATCAGTGGTCAAAGGTCAAACCAATAACGTCCCGGAGGAGGTCAGAGGTCAATGTGCTGTGGTATGTGTCTTAGGGCAGCTTTGAACTGCCGTAGTGATGATGCATGACTAACGTCCGTAGAACATTGTAGTACATTACCTCAGGATCCATACAATGGTTTATTTCTCAACTTGTCAACATGTCATACAGCTTGCAGCCTCATGGCTGAATTGATGTAACATTAATATTACATTCGGATATATATAAAGCAGGTTAAATTACTAAGAAGACTAAAGTAAACAAGACTAAAATGACAAGACTTAGTGTAGTTTAAAATACAAGTTTAGAGTAAATACATAATTTGAAGCTATTACTGCACATACTTTAGGTAATATTATAATGAAGAGAGGGCAAAAACTAGTGAACAGGTTTCAGAGACTATATCCACATGCCTGTACGTATGTGTTACATTTGTCTTAGTGGGATGAGGAATTTAACAGTCTGGCGATGAATGTCACGCTGCTGTTGCGGCAAGTCAGTTCTAGCGTGTTCTGGTATGTGACTTAGTCATAAATCAATATTGAAGGAAAATTTCTATGAAACAATCAAATGTGTGCCAAGAAAAACCATACAATGCTACATTGTCCTAGATGCAAAACACGTCAATATGCATTTTTCTAATTGAAGAGATAGGTATTAAGTATTTCTAACATAGCTTATAAGGATGTCTCTCCCACTCCAGTAATGTACTGTACATTGCTTACACAAAGCTTATACAACTTTCAATGACTAGTTCAGCCGGAGACAGCTGTTGTATGGCGCAAGGCCAGCTTTGTGGGTAGTATTGACTCCAGAGTCCAGAGTATTTTCAAACTTTCTGAAGCACGCTTTGTACTACAAGCTCCATCGGGAAATCAAGAGCGCTGCTGTTCAAACAACAGGGACTGTTCATACAAATGTACCAGCAGATGTTAACTGTAACAACAATGACCTGGCACTGGTAACTACCTGTCCTTCACATTGCACAATCAATATTGGACAAACATGGCAGCTACAGTAGTGAGTAAGGCACGATCTAGACACAGTTTTTACCGATATCTGCGAGCCGACAACCTCTCACCGACAGCTTTTTTTCAGCGTCTAGATGGAACTGCAATATCGCCATAAAGATATCGGCAGAATTTCTCCCGAAAGGTCCGGAGCATTCGCCCAATAGCTTAGCAGGGGTCCCCGATAGCTTAGCAAGGGTCCCCGACAACTTCCGCGTGCATGTAGATGCATCCCGACTTCGGGAGGGCTCATTAGCATATAACGCGGGCTCATTAGGCTATATAGCTGTTTATGACTGCTGGCCAACGTTCCAGATCCCTCCCGACATCTCCACAGATATCGGTAAAGACTGTGTCTAGATTGGGCCTGAGTTTAGTTACTGTAGGCTGCGATATGGAGTATAAAATAAGGTCTCAGTCCTGTATTACTCCGAGTGTGTAGTCTCAAGGGGTGCAGGCCAAAAAAATGATTGGGCCCCCAAAGCGTGTTTTTAGGATGACCATAAATTCACTTTAATCAATCCAAACTGATATGAAGAGGATTTGATATGAAAGCTTGTGTATGATTCAAATGATTAAGCATGAAAGTTTTCTGACTCAAGCAATTGTCAGACTTTTATGTATTTTTGTTCCGAGTGCTGCGGTCAGGCCTTTTGTTGCTCTAGAGGACCTCTAGCGGACAGTGAAATGCGATAAAAATTGCATTTTGGAATGTGATAAAAATTGTTACATGAGTTTTTATTTGGGTGACAATTTCTTTATTGCCTGACAAAAAATGTAGTCTTTATGTATAGTACATCTGTAAATTTTCAGAAGAGGAGATATAAATAGAGTTAATAGTCCACTACTTTAGGTTGTGGAAGTACATTTCTTTTGGTGTTATAGGTTATACTGATACATTATTGTCACGGTTATCTTCCTGCCCCACCCACTTCAGTCAAGATAAAGCGATTTGGTCATACCATCTGGTTTATGTTACACCTTCTCCACAAAAGGTCTCAAACAAAGGCACTCAAACATTTCTTAACAGTTCATAGTCATACACTGTCTCATTCCACCATACTAGGCATCCATCTATCATAGCAGCCTGGCTGTCTTGTGAATTCTACAGATATTTGAACATCCATAACACTTCATTTCTGATGAATTGTCATTTTAGCTCACTGGTATAACTCACAATAGTTTAACAAATGGAAATGTTGGTTAAGAGTTGTGAGTAATAATTTGGTAATCAGAACATTTGGACAAGTAAATTATTCATTTGACCACTGAACAATTCTGTACTTCATCATGTAACATAAAGCATGTACAATTCTAGTTCATTCAGAATCTCATTCAGTTAACTAATCATTATAGATGAGTGTGTCTACAGCTAGTCTATACTTCATAGTATGGTTTCAAAAGCTAATATAATATATATAGGATTGAAGGATAGTTAGGATACTGCAATACGAGCCTTTAAAGTAAAAATTCTTTTCCTCTAAAAAATGCAAACTGAGATTAGTGGTCATAAAATGAATAAAAACTGTGATCCAAAAGGTAAATACACATTTGTCCACAAAAGTGTTAATAATTTCGCATTAGAGTTTACTAGCATTCATGATTAGAATTCAAGTCAGCATCAGTTGTTAGTAACGTTACTAAAATATAGTAATAATTGTTACTTCAACTAATTAAGTGTTATCCCCCTATGAGGTGTCAAAAGGGTTCCCCTTAGAGGGATGTTGGTATCACCACTTGTTTCCGGGGCTATCAATTATCTCTATTGTGCACTTGTCAATCTGAATTACAAAGAACAGAATGATACCTTTACCTGCAAATAGTCTCAATTACAGCAACCCTAAACTAAAGACAAGGTACTTGAAAAAATTAAGTTATACAATGTACATGTATTGCTTATCACAAACTGGATAGGCTTGGAATGTACTCGCTATGAGTATGATAATTAACAACACAGAAGAAAAATCTACCACTCTAACTAAGAGTCTAACATCAAAACTGTACTGTAGTGTACATGTGACTGAATATTTCTCCATCTAGTATACAACATTTAGTCATGGTCCTCTCATTTAGTAATTTATCTACAACTGTCAAACTGAAGAGTCTATTCTTAACAAATGATTGTTGCTGTTTCCTTAACTTGATTTACAAACATGATAATTAAATACCCATTGACCCCATTTAGAACTGAATTTGATTACAATCAAATATTATAATTGTTTTGTTTAATCTGGGCATTTCATGACCTACTAAAGTGTGTGTGTAAAGAGGTGCAGTCATTTGCAACTGGTTTCATGGTATGCATATATAAAATGAGCTGAATTTGTACTTAGAGCTGTGTACCTAAGAAATTTTAGGTACGGGTACAGGGGTTTAGGTACAGGTCCACAATTAAGTTATAAAAGTGGACAATTGTCTTTTTTAGTGAGAAATTGTCATCTTTGTATAAGGATTTAGATATTTTAGCCTCAAAACAATGTTTTCTTAACTTTAAATTCAATTGCAAGATTATCAGAATTGGCATCTTTAATTTGGAATTTACTTTTCTTTAGTCTGAAAAAGTGGTGTTCAACAGTGATTTAGTTTGTTTAGGTACAGGTACACAGATGTTTAGCTTCGGACCTGTACCTGTACCTAAATAATTTCAAAGGTATGGTACCTATACTACAGGTACAGTTATTTAGGTACACAGCCCAGTATGCCCTGTTGGTGTGTATATATGATATAATACATAATATAATAGCGTATAGTGTACATGTAATATAATATATAATACAATATAAACATATAAAGCCATCCTGATATTGCCAACTCAATGTCAGTAGTGTCAGGAAAAACTGTGTATACATTATATACTAAAGTGTAGGTAGAATAAAATGTTTGCTGTACTATACATATATATGTCTGTAACCACCTGTAAAATGTCAGATGACAGATAAAAAATTCAACTAGTTTCCTATTTCAGTATTTGTGATCCATATGACTAAGAACTTACCACTATCCACATTTGCTATTTCAACGTAGCCAGAGAAAATATTGGCTTTATTTTGCTTGGAATTGATAAATAACATAAGAGTATTTTAAGACCTCCAAATTTTCCCTCTAACTTGTGAGTCTTCCCAACCAAGAGCTGTGTCGTTCTGGTGTGTTACACCGAAGGGCGGTTATACCGGCTATATAGATACAGATACAGAACCATATTTACAGCATACTTAAGACTAGTACTACTGCGTGTTTGTATCATCAGTATATATTTTTGTGCTCACGTTTTCTGCCAATCTTCAGAACCTTTCAGTGTTTTAATTATATAACGTTACGTACGTATACGCAAAACTTCGGGATTTCAGAGTCAGTGTCAGCTAACCAGACAGTCACATATTTGAAGTGTTTGGCCATTGGCCCAAAAATGCCATGCATGAACCAATATTTGTAGAGGCCTGTAACCACCCGTACAAAAACAGCAGTATAGTACAGTCTTCCTTCTTTTCTTTTCTTTGTTTTGTTCAAAAATTTTGCACCCTTATACATGTATGACAATAGGTCACCTTAGTGTAATACTTAATTCCACCTGTTTGACTAACCATGATTGGGCCACATTTCTAAGCAAACATAAATGTAGAAATCCACACAAACCGTTTCGTCACAGATGAAATTATGATGGTACATATTTGCACTGAATAAATGTTAGAGGTACCATAATTTATGCCAGAAATTTAGGTATCTACAATTTCTAGATTCATTCTGTATCTTGTGTTTATTGATGCACAAGTGTCACATCTGGCATGCTATAACCTTATAAATGTAAAAACACAATGTCACCGTGTTGTTCGTCTGTCAGTCATCGAGGTCTGGTTGGTGATGGTGATAAACAAAGGCCACAGAGTTCAATGTTAGTACCAGTTGTAAAAAGTCGACGGTAACTCTCACCTGAGCAGGTAAACAGCACGTTCAAGGTCACCTAGCTTCTCATCAACAGTCAAACGATCGATTTCTTCTTGTGTCTAGGGGTCAAATAACAAGACAAGTCAACGGAAAGATATCGCGGCATCGTCTAAACTGTTTAGGAGCGGTCAAAATGTTTTCACGGTTAACAGGAAGACAAAGAGGCTGCATCACAAGGCGACTGTGGCTCAGACAAACAAAACTTGAGATGTCGCCCTGAAAACACAGGTATGCACGGAGGTACCGTAACTCCCATGATCTCGACTGTGATCGAGTTCCGTAAAACGGCTAAACGAATTCATAGCTATATCCCTACAGGTATCTAACAGTTTTTAACACTACGTTCAACTTTATAAATGGCTTACCTTTAAGCTCTTGGTGATTGTCCTCTCCAAACTAAGTTCCTGCAAGTCGTCTTCGACCTGCTCCAACCCACCTGAGAGATCCATCGTCCTGGCGAGAATTGGGTCACGCAAAGTGTACCTTGGGCTACCAGAAGCCCATCTGGGTCCTTATGTATACAAATTGAGGTTTCGATCCATGTGGAATGATTCCTAAGTCACTCACGAGAGCAATTTTCGGCAACGTAAACAGCTCTGGTGTTCAAAACTATGCTCACGCCGCCATTCTGTGCGTCACGGTTACCCAGGGCCCATAGCGCGACCGTCTCGAGGCGACTGGACAGAAGTCAGCAGCTGATTCGCGCCGCCAGACAGCCCAACAGTAAGGCTAGCGCACCATTCAAACCGTAGCGCTTTCGAGTCAATATTTACTTCGCTGTTTGATAGCTATGAATTCTGACGCCTGTAATCATAGAAAATAATGGATCTAAGAAAATAAAATCAACATTTTCATTGATCTCCATATTTGTAACTACCATTCTGTCTTCCTTTGGTTACCGTCAATGTTTTAGTGACGGAGAAAATGTTGTGTGGCATTCTCAACTAAGTCGCCAGATGGCGCTAATATACGGCGTGTATGCGAGAAACTAGAGCGTACTTTATTCGAACACATACTGTAAGACCCTGTAACTGTGTTACAGTTAGTTACTTACAGGACTGAACAGATTCGTTCGGTCGTTAGTTTCTTCGTAGGTTTTATTCTATTGCAACGGACCACAAAGAACAGGGTAGACACACATGGGCACAAAGCCCAAAGTCAGGTAGATACAGTCAAAGTACTCTCCAAGCAGAGGTCGAATCGCGCAGATATAACGTTAGTAGTAGTCGAAAAAATTACACTCGCGCTCTTCTAGGAAGAGCGCGAGTGTAATTTTTTCGACTTCTACTATATATCTGCGCGATTCGACCTCTGCTTAGAGAGTACAGTCAAAGGTTCAGCGTCTTGGTACTGAAGAGGATGCATGACTCTATCTTATTTGGCACGTCTTTTGTAGGTTTTGCGCATCTTTCTGTTTTGCTCTGTTCGCCTTCGACACGCAAAATCAGGTCACATCTCAGTTTAGGGGTGGGTACCGGTACAAAAAATTCAGGTCCAGGTCCGGTTCAGGTCCAGAGGATCAGGTTTCGGTCCGGACCTGAACCTGGACCTGAATCAGTATGTGAAAACTTGTGAATAGACAATACCCATGACAATGAGTCTATTCCGCCATGAATAAATCTGGTTGATGGAGTATTTGAGTCCCACTGGCGTTTTAAAATCCTACAAGGCTAACTGCCACTATACGATTGATTTAAAACTTGGAGATTACAATAAACTGGTCTCTACTTCGCTCTTGTTATTTTCTTCAACCATCCCCAAACGTAGGTATAACATCCGGTCCACCATCCGGTCCACCGGTTTTTTACAGGTCCGGTTTTTCTGGACCGGTCCAATAAAAAAACGGTTTTCTACCGGTACGATGTACCGGTACCGGCACCCCTAATCTCAGTGTTTTCAACTGCAAAGAACACTCATCAATATGCTGTAGAAAACTGCACAGGTGCACAACGCCACCTACCGACCTGTTAATTCATTGTAAATCTTCATTGACATCCGACAAGCATTGCCCTTATCCGCTCATCATCGGCTGATAACTTTACTTCTAATTTCAATTAAAAATGTGGAAAAGGAAGCGGCACCTTAAAAAGCTTCTTTTATTCGCATCTCCTCTAGTAGCAAAAAAAAAAAAATTAGTGACGTTCTGCTGTGGACTCCCAAACATGGTCGTGCAAGCAGAGGTAGACGACGCAAAACATATCTACATCAACTTTGTGAAGGTACAGTGCTCGGCTGAAGATCTGCTCAAGGCTATGAAGGATAGGGAAGGACGGAGGGAGAGAGAGCCATGTCCATCCGTGCAACTAGCACGCCCGGACGATGATGATGATGAAGAAAAATGTTGATTTCAGACCATATGACAATAAGAAATGGACTAACAACAAACCACTCTCCAGACGGTTAGAGCACATCTGTGGGTCTAAAAGTCAACCGGAAATAGTTCAAAGGGACACGCACGGTTTACCTGTGTGTAGTAATGTACAACATGGTAGGCTTTGATACTTTATATGCCCCACTGTGTTATCGATTAAGAAGCTGAAACGAAAAGAAGAAATAAGATACCGACAAAAGACACGGAAAAGCTCCCGGCATACTAAGCACATTGTAGTCGAAACCAGACTCACATAAAAGAATCGAAGCTTTTTCTTGTATTATTCAACTAAGTAAAACATTAATTGCAGGAAACGAAAGTGTGCTTTGATTTTGTCGTGTCATCAATGACGAGTGCGGAAGTATGCACAGAAAGTTTGTTGACGCACAACAAAGACTATGAGTTCTAACAGTTAGCATCGGTATTCGAACTTTTATAGTATACCCGGCTTTTGGCACATGCCTAGACCTAACATTGTGTCCTGGTGTTTTATTTCTTGCTTGCTTAAACATTTCATTTCAAACCATCTGGATTGACAAAATTGTCATCTTAATGTTACTAATTTAGTAATTGCTCATCCTCAATCATCGCCAAGTATCAACCGTAGTCATCTTCATCATCATCATCTTTGTAAGGAGCTTGTCATTGCCATGACTGGGGACATTACCTTGCCATGACTTGAATACAATCTATAGGAACAGGAAACGGCGTGCTGTCTCAATATGTTACTAAGCCCTGGCAGATGAAACTATCAGTTCTGCTAGCTAGGTAACATTGCAGTGGTTGGATTTCTTCCATTCGGATTTCATTCTTGGTGCATCACGCATGAGTTGTTTACGTCAATGTGGTAATATCAGACAAACAGCCGGGGGAGGAAGATAGCTGTATACCGACCACCCTAAGCAATCACGACAAGAGGTGCGGTGACAAAAAAGCCAGTTAATGATTGACAGAGAGGGGCCGACCTGACGGAAGGGCCCGAGGGTTGAACGTCAGCAATCGCGAGCGTGCATCATCTCCACAGCGGGACTCCTGCGTTTCCAGAGACTCAACTGTGCCCTGCTGGTCGCGCTAACAAACCGAGAGGCTGGAGACAAATTACTGACTGGGGGATGGTTTTAGATGGGATCCATGTAGACTACATTTCGCCTGTCGCATCCGGCCGATGAGTAGCACTTAGGGGAGCTTTCAGCAGGTGGGTGGGTGTTATTCTGTAGAGGGCTGCTCGCCTTTGTATAGCAGGGGTACACCTGTACCAGGACGTTAGCAATGGGTGGAACATAAAAGTGTTGTTGTGGGAGGCAACAGTGTTCCGAGAAAGGACATCTCTTCCTCCCATAACAAAAGCAATTCATACGGAATTCAGTGAGGGGGAGGGTTGTGCCTACGTAATTGTGTGTATTGATTTATTTACTGGTCATTCATAAATCTTCGGTGTACTTATCTCGTGTCACTAAACAAGCTATGAAGTCACGCCAAAGTCAAGTAGTATCTCTTTTTTCCCCGAGGAGGCGTGTGTAGGTGTTTCCAAGATTAGACGTTAGACAAGAACACGTTTTCCGAAGACCCCCGGAAGCAGCACAATCGTTTGAACAGCGCCGTCTTTGGTAAGAGGGCATTTTCCATCTTCCTTATGTTGTATGATGCTTAAGTATCTAGAACTACGCGTTGTTGTTGTCTGAGTGTTTGCTCTCAGGTAGACTCATCCGTTTTGGTGAATGTTCTACTGAAAATGTCGTTCCATGTTTATGTTTAGAAGGCAAAACTGGGGGTCGGAAATTATTCCACTCGAAGTAGTTTACACGTTATGTTGATGGGGAGTGTACAGTTCACATGTTACAATCACGACCATTCAATAGCACCTGTGCTGTCCGTGGGTGAATAAACAAAAATCGTCCTGGCTGTTTATCCTTTAATTAGCAACGCAGGCTCTTTCAAAGACAACAGAATCTGAACTGAAGATAAGCACGCCCCATTCCTTCCCTGCTTTGTCACACGGCAAGCCGAGTTTGCCCATGTGGTCCCGTTTGAGACAGACTGAATCAATCCACTCGTCTCTTTTGTTGATGTTGACGTTTATGACCCCCGTCTTGGGCGTTACCTGAGTTAACAGTTCCCCATTCACATGGTGCAGTCTACAATGGTCGTCTGTTGCGGGGCAGCAGCAAGATAAAATACGACACTGCTTCCTGTGTCTGTGGAGATACCAAACTCCCGCCTGGCCGATAGAAATAGCTAAGGGGACTTTGGCCAAGTTTAATAGGAATAAAAGCCTAATAGGAGTTGATGGGCCTAGGAGTGAACTGACTGGCTGGCGGTGAGGAGACTAAGGAAATAATACTGATGATAATAGTCCTCTGGCCGGCCGACTCCCCTAACGTACTATTGACTCTATTTGTCCAATGTCTACTACTAGTATTAGACCACCGATCCGCGGAGCCTGGTAGAGGCTAGAGATGACTTGTCTGTTAACCCTTCGAATTCGGGTGTGGAGAGGGGTCCAAAAATAGTATTCAACTAACCTTGTTTGGGGCTTTGTTATGAGTGTTGTTATAAACATTGCGAGGCGAAATATGAATAAACACAATCCGCTTTAACGTCATGTCTTTTTTTGGCTTGGAAACCAGTCACAACAAAATCGGTAACAAGCAAACAACTTGCTGTAGGGAACAACAGAAAAACACTAGTCGATGTATTTGACCAAACATACCGCCGTCCGTAGGAAGGAAGGCGTTTAAAGCTTATTTAATGGGTATATACAAAGATCAGGAGTGAATGAAATGGTTTGTTGAAGGTTAAGGTAGCGATCGACGGGAGGATATTTTTAGATTACATTCCTCTCGCACGAGTGGTGCAAACGTCACTCTGGTGTCACAAAAAATCACCAAGTACGGATACTTTGTGGCTTAGTTGCCCTGCCCAGGAAAACACACAACTCTACGTCGAGGAGCCAGGCTCCGCTAACTAGGTTTGGGGAGGCGCGGTGTGGAATTCCGGTCAAATTTCATCACGTCCGGCATGCAAAGTCTAACCCCACGGGTGCATAAAGTACACATATCCTTGATCCTCTCCGGCAAACACACAAACACACCTGTCGACAGGATACGAATGTGACCCGAAAACATCACGCATGGCCCATGCGTCATCATCCCGTGCTGACGGAGGCTGAACCAGGCGTGGTCGGGCGTGGAATGTGTTTTCAAAAGCACCATACAACAACCTAGGGAAATAAAGGAGGTTGGAGGGTTTAGGGAAAAGGTTAGGTTTAAGTTGAATCGAAAAAGTCACTATATTATTTTCAAAACTCAGTGTAGCAAATCGATTAGACCAGGGCAATTGTACTTTAAGTCTTAACGTTTTTATATAAATACTGTAAAGAGGAAAACAATGCCTGGCAGCGAGGGATGTTGTTTCTCAGTCATCATGGTGATGAGTGGACGTGAAGAGTGCCAATGTTGTAAGTCAACTTCAATGTAACCCACGGTAACTAGGCAACCCGAGTTTATTCCTCCATCCTGTCTCATTACATCACCCCGCAGGAAGCCCAGACCAGTCAGGAGCCTAAGTCGTCAGAACGGGCACGATGCAGAGACTACTGCCGTGGGTCCTACTGCTGGCGATACTCCTGTCCTCATCAGACATGGGCAGGGCGCAGGCCCCCTGGTACAGGCCCGGCTGCCATCTTGTTGGTGAGCGTTCACAAAATCTTTTCAATTTCTACGACACAATTCAATTTCTAAGTCATCTTCACAATTTTTTTCTAAGTTCATCTTCACATTTTTTAAAAAGTTCATCTTCTCAAATTTTTTTCAACGACACTGTTTCAAGTTAAACTTTTGTAAATACTATTACTTATTACTTACCATTACTTATAGCGAATCAGAAAAGCAATTGTACTTAAATCTATTTTATCTTAGCCTGGTATCCAGTCGTATTATAGCTCCCGAATCTCTTCTGTCCTTTCGACAAATAGAAGAACTTTATTGCGCAACGATCGTACACGGTACAATGTATGGCAAAAAAAAAGAAGAAACAAACTATCCTACGTGATTACTAAAATAAGTATTAAACATAGTACATATGCAGATTATGAATATAATAGGACAGAAGAGACTCGCGATCGGGAGCTATAGTACGGCTGGATACCAGGCTAATTCTATCTTATATCATGTCACTTTCAGCAGACGTCATCGGTGTCAAGACTGTGGTTGAAGCAGACAAATTGACAAGGCAACAGTGTTCAAACATCAACAGTTTTTCCCTCTCTTATTTTATCTTGAATTATTTTCCCACTTTCCCACAGGAGTTGATAAGACCGTGGAGGTGCCTGGGTGCCAGAGACAGACAGTCCGAGTGAACGCCTGTAGAGGCTACTGTGAGTCCATAGCCTTCCCGTCCTCTGGCACCACACGGCAGGGCTCCAGTGGGAACCACGTCATCACGTCCAGAGCAACCTGCTGCGACATCGCCTCCACACACGTGGTAAGGCAGCTTCTGTATCCAATGTCATTGTCTTTACGTCATTGTGTCGTAATCTGTTCATAGTTGATCCTTTACATGCACTTTTCCTTGTTGGCTTATTCCGATGGAGTGCCTTGACTTGTAATGATGATAGGTTGAGAGAAAAAAAGCGACCATCATTTCTGAGAAACGACGCGGTCGTGATCCTGACTAATAACTTGATCGCTAACGCGTCCGACATCAGATTAATATTTACCTCCATGAAAAATGGAGGTATAATTTTTGGTGTGTGTGTCTGTGTGTCTGATTGTGTGTCTGGATGGATTGCGATGACATGCGTGTAGATGTTGTGAAGACGAAGGTCAATGTCAATTTTGGGCCCCCTTGTATGTAACCTAGGTACTGCAGCAGAACAAGGAACAAGGACAAGGTGAACAAGGACAAGGTGATATATGTTTGGGCCCCCTTTCAGATTGCTCTGGTTGAGACAGATTCCACAACCTGCAATGTTTAGTGCCTTGGCCACATGCTGGCTACATACAGATTTCGACGTCGTTGGATTGCCCAGGGTTCATATCTGAGGATTTCCTATAAGATAAACTACTTCCATTCAGTTGTGCGTCTTATCAATGCACAGCCATTATAGTTTGCGTCTTGGTTCTACTGCAAAAAGTTTGCCATTTATTACACCAGCCACGTAATGACGTCAGAGCATATTGACGTCATTTGAGTTGAGGCACGTCAATGACTAGCCGTGGTAACGTAACCTTTTGTACACTTTTCTTGTGTGTCTAGGTAACAGTGTCAGTGCAATCAGTAATGTATTGTCGTTGCAATGTTGTTTATCACCATCTACAAAGGTCTCCGGGAATTTTTTACAGAGATGTTAACAGAGGTTCATCGAATATATTGACGTCATTTGAGTTGAATCACGTCACGGAGTAGCCGTGGTAACTTTACCTTTTGTACATTCTTCTTGTGTGTCTACTTAACAGAGCAATCAGCAATGTATTGTCGTTGGAATGTTGTTTATCACTCTACAAAGGTCCAAATGACAGAGGTGTTAACAGAGCTTCATCGATCCATCGACATTGCATTTCATGATGTTTGGTTCTTAAGCAGCTTGTTAACATCAACAGACAAACTTGAGTCTCACGGATGTATGCATTGTCTTAATCGTTTTCGGACAGGTTAACCTGACAGAAATTCACCTATATTGTCTGCATACGATGCAGATGCAGAGTCTTTTAAGATTAAAATCTCTAAATAGATCCTACGGTAGCATAAGATAGTATCAAAAGCTACCAGAGGAGTGCAGTCGGTCCAGGAGTGTGTTTGGCTACCTACATGGCAAGTGTACACCTCTTGCATTGGCTGAATACACCCCTTGTCCAGTTTAGTACTATCTTATGCCATCGTAGGATCTGCTTGGAGATTAGCAGAATGTCATAAAATGAAATTGACCGATGGATTGCCTAGTCACGCACCGGGTACGAGGCATCAATTTTTCAGTCAGCAAACCAATCCAATGAAATGAAAATACTAAAAAGTGCTAGTAACGATTTTCATTCTCCGATTACTGATATTTTCTTCCCACTGTTTCCCACCAGGTGAACTTCTCGCTGCGCTGCGGAAATCTGCTGGTCCCCAAAACCCTGTACTCGGCAGCCAGCTGCTCCTGTAGCATCTGCGACGATAACCAGTGACGTCATAGATGACCAGCAACAAGAAGAACCTTGCAGAAGCTTGTAGTCTTCATGGTCAGAAGATACTATTTTCACGACTCGTTTCAAAGATTTATTAATCGCTTAAAATATTGGCTCACAAAGTGTGAGTTACAGAAAATGTTCTAGTGTTATTCAAACGGCAATTACATGACGCAACAGAATTAATACAAGAGCCGTACAGGCCATTTTGTTGGTTGGCAACTACAATGAGGAAATGCCTATTCCGATGATGAGGCGTGTCGCCCTTGGGATGTAAAGTGGTAGGGATTGAAAGGAGGACAGTTGCAGAAACTTCGTCCAGAGCCCATACAGGAAATAAAGACTATACGGAGAAATGCTTGTTGCAGCAGATCGTCGTTCTTTCGGGTTACACCTGTATGTAAGTTAGACACACACGTTAGCTCCGACATCCACTCAAAACCTTGCCTGGGTACCATCCAATCATTAGACTTTGTAGTTGCATATAGTAAGATAACACGTTCTTGCAACACTAGTACTAGTACTTGAACTTAGATCATTCAGAAACTCAGAACTTTATCATCTTGACCTGTACTTAGCTTCTGAGAGTAGAAACGTACAATAAAGGTCTTAAGATCTTCTTCATTCATTCATCCATTATCACCTAGCCCCGGTAGTTATCGAATGGTACCCAGGCCACTCATAGCCACTAAGTGGGTCTTAGTATCCATAAATTACTTTCATGACCAAAGTGGTATTCCACACATGTACCGGGACTAATATTCCTACCTACATACTTAATGTCCAATTCACCAGACTAATGATGAATAAGGTCGATAGCTGATCCTTTAGGCCTAGGTATCAATTCCCAACCCGGGCACGGCCGGGTAGCTTTCGGAAACGAAAAATATGATAAGAAAGGCAAGAAAACACACATATTTTAAAAGAAATTAGGAGCATAATTTGTATATATTCTTTGGAAGGAACTTTTATTTTTCGTTTCCGCAAACATCCCGGCCGTGCCCCGTTTCGGAAATGTGACCTAAGCCGAACTCTGCACGTTTGCTTAAATGAAACAAGAAAGCTTTTAAAAAAAGCTGGCCGGGGCGCATTTGGAAGGACTACCTCAAAATTTCATGTTGTGTTCCAGTAAAATGTGCATCATTATTAAACTAGAAGTTTATATCTAAAATCTATGGGAAGTTGGCTGGAAACCTTTTGTCACTGGTATAATTGGATTTTCCGGCGTACTTTTGTGGGCGGAATTGTATCCCTTGT
>NC_049979.1:5513025-5514206 GCF_000003815.2 Branchiostoma floridae
ATTGTCGTTGCAATGTTGTTTATCACCGTTTACAAAGGTCCTGGAATGACAGAGATGTTAACAGAGGTTTATCGAACATATTGACGTCATTTAAGTTGAAGCACGTCACGGACTATCCGTGGTAACTTTACCTTTTGTACATTCTTCTTTTATGTCTACTTAACAGAGCAATCAGTAATGTATTGTCGTTGCAATGTTGTTTATCGCCGTCTACAAAGGTAGGTCCCGGAATGACAAATATGTTAACAGAGGTTCATCGAAAATATTGACGTCATTTGAGTTGAATCACGTCACGGAGTAGCCGTGGTAACTTACCTTTCGTACATTCTTCTTCTGTGTCTACTTAACAGAGAAATCGGCAATGTATTGCCGTTACAATGTTGTTTATCACTCTACAAAAGTCCAAATGACAGAGGTGTTAACAGAGGTTCATCGATCGATGATATACACATCGACATTGCATTCCAAGATGTTTGGTTCTTTAAGCAGCTTGTTAACATCAACATACAAACATGAGTCTCACGGATGTATGCACTGTCTTAATCGTTTTCGGGCAGGTTAACTTGATAGAAATTCACCGACTTTGTCTGCATAGCATGCAGCGTCTTAATCTCTAAGCAGATCCTACGGTAGCATAATATAGTATCAAAACCTGACAGAGGAGTGAAGCCGGCCCAGGAGTGTGTTTGGATACCTACATGGCAAATGTACACCTCTTGCATTGGCTGAATACACCCCTTGTCCAGTTTAGTACTATCTTATGCCATCGTAGGATCTGCTTGGGGATTAGCAGAATGTCATAAAATGAAATTGACCGATGGATTGCCTAGTCACGCACCGGGTACGAGGCATCAATTTTTCAGTCAGCAAACCAATCCAATGAAATGAAAATACTAAAAAGTGCTAATAACGATTTTCATTCTCCGGTTACTGATATTTTCTTCCCACTGTTTCCCACCAGGTGAACTTCTCGTTGCGCTGCGGAAACCTGCTGGTCCCCAAAACCCTCTACTCGGCAGCCAGCTGCTCCTGTAGCATCTGCGACGATAACCAGTGACTTCACAGCTGACCAACCGAAAGTAACACTCGGCAAGGAGAACCTCAGTGCAGAAGCTTGTAGTCTTCATGGTCAGAAGATAGTATTTTCACGACTCGTTTCAAAGATTTATTAATCGCTCAAA
>NC_049979.1:5514306-5557571 GCF_000003815.2 Branchiostoma floridae
TAGATTTCAGCAGAAGAAGTATAAATGTGTACTGTGTAAAATCTTATTGAGTACAGACTTTTGCTAGCTGTAAGTTTCTGTATATTACTGTGTCACTTGTATATATAGCAGAGAACAGTCTAAGGCGTCACTGAAACAGAAAGAAAATATTGTCTTGATCACATAACATCTTACTAGTACCAACAAAAAGCAAAAATCTACAAAAGTTCAGGTGTGACATCTTGCCAACTGCTTTGCTGATTGTTTAACAGTTAGCTACAATCCGTTGTTTTCTACTATTCTTTGGAAATGTATGTTTTAATGTATTAGAATCCGATCCATCTTTTCAACTTGTACGATATTTTTACAATCAAAAATGCCCTGCATAATGCCTCGCATCGGCTCAAGCACAGTGCACCATTAAACTATCTAAATTCTCGTCAATCCCCACACACTGGTTTTACTAAAAAAACTATATACCGTTCCTTGGAAATATGTTTCAATGTGTCCGAATTCATGATCACTATCTTTCCAAATTGTACGTTACTCTTACGATCGAAAATGTCCTGCAGGACCTCCTGCAGCTGCATATATAGACGCACGCCCCCCTCCCACCCGCACGTAAACTGTTCCAATCGTTGCACAATAAACTTGACTGTATACCCTCCACAAAATCTTTCGTCAAATGTCGTGCTCATTTTACTCACATGACACTACGCCTTAGAATGTAATGTTATATTTTAATACATCCGAATTCCAGAAAGATAACTTTACAAACTGTACCAATTTCTGTACGATAAAAATCTCACCTCCTCCGCACCGTCAACGCCCGTGAGGGTATTTACCGGAATAACCCGAAATGACCCGGAATAACCCGGAATAACCGTAATATTTCTTGTTCCCATGGCCATATATACATTATTTTATGCCAAAATATTGCATTCTGCGATCTTAACTTATCAAAGCACACTGTATTTCGGTAGCTTTCATCCTTTATTAAGGTTATTCCGGGTTATTCCGGGTTATTCCGGGTTATTCCGCTAAATACCCGGACCCGTCAACGCTATCGCAAAATGAACCGTGCGATTTAACGACAACTCCTCAAATGTTACATGACCAGTGTTTTACTGCAAATCAAGAAACATTTTCCTTTCCTAGACTTTGCTAATGAGCGCTGCAATGTTTTCTGTACGAGTAGAGGTCATGGATAAACAGTATTCTTACAACGTTTATTTGAAGGGCTAAGAAGGGCTGAGAATTGTCGTAAAAACGCACGGTACATTGCGTTTATTTGAAGGGCTGAGAAGGGCTGAGAATTGTCGTAAAAACGCACGGTACATTTTGCGACCATAGCAGACCCATCCAAGGACGAACCATTAAACCGGGCACAAAGCCGGGCGCCTTCGGCGCCCCGGCAAAAACAACACATTGCACCAAGGTCCCTCCGTTATAATGATAGCTGATGATGATTAGAATTGGACATATTCCGTGCTCTTCAATACGAAACATGTTCATTCATTCATTCATTCTTTTTTCATGTTATGTGTTGTGAGGGTTTAATCCCTAATTCATATTCCATCGGGATCCTAGTAATCTGCAGTTGATTTGTGAGAAGATTTTACTTTATCTGATGATTAAGTGTCATCGCAATTAATACGAAAGATTAACACTCAATGCAAGATTAGATTGGGCAGCTTTAATGGGAGGTCATCGGTTTTTAGCCTGACTAGATCATGCTTCTAGCTGCCCTCCCTTTTTAAACGAGATTGTTCAGAGCAAGGTCATTAGATCACTTCAAGGCAATGAAATAAGAAGTTGGAAATAATTACACACAGAGATAGCGATGGGCATTTTTTGAAGGCTGATAAGTTGCAGACAGGAGAGAGCAGTTGTCGTCGAGACGAGAGATTTCTGTCGTCTCTGTGTAGGCAGCCAGTGCCGCTGCTAATTTCCCTCTCGTGTAGGGGGGTTGTCATATGAAGAGTACGATGCCATAGCGCCCGGAGAACGGTACACGTTTAAGTGTATTAGCATGCTCCGTTAATAAAGCGATCTTCCATAGCATGGAGGCAACAGTTTTAGCATAAGACTTTCTCCAATCCTCTTAAAACATTTTGCTTTTTATACGCCCCCAGATTATGATACACTCGGATATGGCATCGACCGGCCAGAGTATGACATTGGTCAAATGGCAACCCACCAAAATAAAGATGCCTAAAGATTATAATTATGATAACCTGATATTGTCTCAATTTGTAACCACTGCTGTTTACGTATGAGAGTTGAGGATCAGATAGCAAAAGCCCATGTATTACTTTTGTATTAAAGATACTTGAATGATATACAATTTACCCACGTGATTGACATGAAACAACACAAGAGTTCGTGTGCAATAGCTCAACATTTATTTGTGTTTCGTGGCATGAAACTCAAATACAACTCCATTTTCTGGGACAAAGTAGGTTTCAGAACATCATGAGAGCTGCTGGTCAAACGTAACATTTATAACTGTTACATTCATTTACTAAAGTCTTTTGCCCATCTTCACGACAGGTGGACATTATTTATCCTTAATTGTTTTTCTCTTTAATTGGGGGTTGGGGGCATAATACCATCCGACCCGCGGTAGTACATTCTCGATCTTAGCGCTGACATTTCTGTTTCGAGATTCGAAAAGGGTGAGATTCATTTGCAGTCAATTATCATCTAGATTTACATGAAATACATACAAATTTCTATGCTGTTGAGGGAAGGCAAACTACTGGTCGCCAATGTCGAATGACTATGAACTCCACCTTAAAATTTGAGGTTGAATCAAAGCTTCACTACTACCACTAAGAGTCCTAAAGTAAATCGTCTCTCTGATCTATAGATCTATCATCCGCAATCGTCTTCCAATTTGTTCGTCGGTAGTTTCCATGTGGCCGCTCGCCTCGCCAGACTTGGCCGGTCACCCCCGCTCATAAGCCAACCGGGTCACACGTGCGTATCATAGTATATATTCAAGTCCGTATGATATCCGTATGGACTTAGCCTCTACTAGGCTCCACTGGTCGCCGGAAAAAATAACAGAACATTGAAAAATTGATTGATAGCATGCCAGCGGAGTTAGTTAGGTCACAAAACATAGTCCTCTGACAACTAACTCCTCTCGCAATGTTATCTGTCTATATTTGTCCAATTTCTACTATTTTCCCAGCGACCTGTGGAGCCTGGTAGAGGCTAAGAATTCCATACGGACCTCATACGGACTTGAATACATACGCGCGTGTGAACCCACTTATACTAACGTTTCGCAGGACGTGTTGTGGGCGTGGCACATGGCGCACCTGCAGGACACGGCGTTGTGATAGACGTAGGTGGGGTCGACGCCCGGCTGGCAGTTCTGCAGCTGCGTGATCCTGGTCTCCACGCGGTCATACGTGCACACCGTGTGGCTGGACGTCCGGAACGGCGGCGTCAGGTGCGGGATCTGAGAACGACAACACAAGTCAGTCAAGTCAAGTTTATTGCACAACAATTGCATCAGGTATAATGTATGGCAAAAAAACATGTATTACTAGGAACTACAAACTAACTACATTAGTATACTAATCTAATATCATTACTTAATAGAGAATATGGTGGTACAGTGTAGTTCACATTGTTATGGCACGATTTCTCTTTTGCATAGCATTATACATATATTGGCCTAGGTGAACAGATATCATGGAGTCAGGACATGATAGAAGTACATTGAATATTTCTCTACTTGTTTTAGGCAATGATGTTTTGTTGTTACATATGGTCAATGTCCTTTTCCTTTCTTTATTTTGATAAGGACATAACAACAGGAAATGATAGAAGTCTACAATACTATTGCAAATTCTTGACCGGGGGCTACTTGCAGGCAACATGAAAGGGAACAAACAAACAAAGAGTGTAACGTTATAACAGTATAAAATATGTCTACTATAGTCTAAAAGCTAACTCTAAACTGTAGCTTGTTGGGTTCGACTTCTTTTCCTGAGACAGTGGAAGACGAAGGATCCCACCTTTTCTATAATGTGTGGGTTCTGTGATGTTAGGAGGCGGGTAGTTTTCTTATACTGTAGTTTCAATGTACAGTCGCTTCTTGCTCCGACTTTTATTATACACTATACACTATATACAGTCGCTTCTCGCTCCGACTTTTATTATACACTATATGCGAACATAGGAGCGAACTACTACCTGGACTGGACCCAGGCTACATCACCATGGGATATGACAGGCTCGATACGGCACACCATAACTTTTACATGGACTTTACACCATGACTTTTTTCAAATCTTGTCAGCATCAGTCCATTGAAAACGAGAAAAATGTATAGAACGTAGTTATAGTCAAGAAGGACAGTGTACAACTACCACGAGTATAGTTCTATGCGCCTTGTCACGTTTGGTATCAGGGCGGTTGTAAATGAAAGACGTATGTCCACGACACGGTATCTATCTTTTGCATATTCACCAACGTTTGTTACTTAAGTCAATCAATGAATGCATCATAATGTATTTGTATTTCTTTCCCAAAGCCAGCCCTTTTTAATAGCCACAGCTAGTTAGGCGACCTTAGCTGACTGTAATATCAGCCAAACGAATAAATGATTGAAAAAATGAACGGATCGTTTGCAGGCATCATTACTCAGTATGATGCATGGCGGCTGCAGACGCGGTCAGTTCTCGTCAATATCAGTCATATAGATATACATGTACTTAAATCTATCTACAGCTGCGGAAACAATCAACTGCGGAAGCTACTAGTACTTCATCATAGACCGTCTCACAACTCATGTAATTCCTGATAGCAATTATTACCATAACGCCGAAATATCCGACGTCTAAGAATATTGCTTACTGATAGAATCCAATGATTTGCCTAGAACCGATTTAACAAAACACCACATTACATCTCTACAATACCAGACCGCAGCATGGAGCCTATGGTGATCATACATCTATCACGGAACATCTGAATATTCGCCACGACTGATTGGCGTGTGCGTGAATGGCGGGGACTACGTCGATAGGAAACACTTTCAGTCTAAGGCTACAGACAAAACCAGCTGTCTTTCTTTCCGAGCATCATTATACCGCACAAAAGTCCAACTTATGTATCATAAACATTGTATTTAGTGTATCCGAGACGGGTCTTTTCGTCAATGAGGTGAGAAAAAGTCACGGTCTTACCTGCCAAGTATCACAGCGGCCCTTGCAAGCGTCTACACTGATTTGTTGCCGCTCGCATCCGTCCTTCTCGGCGTAGAGCGACACGTCTCTCCAGACGTCGCAGCCCAGGGACGAGTCGGTCCGGACCGGCAGGACGGTACACAGGAGGAGCAGACCTCCAGCACACAGGGAGAAGGTCAGCACGGGTAGATGCATATGGTCACAAAACATCGTCTGCAGCGAGAGTGAGAGAGAGAGCGTGTAAGGACTCGGGGAACGGACCAGCACATGTGCGTGGAAGGGGGTGTCACGGTTATGGTTGGGCGCTCTTAATCTCTCCTACACCCACACATCTCCAACACCCACATTGTAATCATCTTTGTGACGAAACAACAATTCCGTCTGTACCTTTAAGTTCACAATAAGATGCCAGTGTCGTCAATGGATCGAACGATCGAATAAATGAATGGACGGATGAATAAATGAATGAACGAATACGTGCGATCGCGATGATGTCACGGTGACGCAGTGGTAGGCAAAAAGCAGGTGTTTGGCAAACGATTGATTTACACATTTACCGGTAATTTGATCTGCTAATCTAAATATCAATTTCTAATCCAATCTACTGACGTCCTGGTAGGCACCAACCGCCGAATACCCCAGAAATAAACAACAACAACGATCAACAGCGATCGCTCGTATGGATGAATTTAAAACCAGTCTACATTTTACAGAAGTCATTGTCTTTCAGCCTTAAGCTTTCCATGTTAAATAACTCCAGAAAAAAACGCTCGATGCTGCTTCTTACTAAGCTCTGACAAATACATACTGCTCTATTGAGATCGATCACTGCTTCCCACAGAAACAGTTGGTAGTCCCTGTACTATTATACATTCCAAGCATCGTGCCGCACAAAAGTCTCTTGTCTGTGTTTTGATTGCTGGTTTCTCAGGAGGTCACGAACTCTTTTTTTCCGAATAGATTGATGGTCCTCGTTTTCCACGGTTATTAAAATGATCCGAAAACAGCAGTGAGAAGAAAATCAGCAAAATTCGGCTGCAAAGTTCACAAAGATGTATTCAGACGAATGTCACAAACCAGAAAAATGAGTTAAGTCAACAAAGTGGAGAAAGCTTTTGCTCACCAGTATACCCGATCACAAAAGATCATAGGCAACACACAAACACCAAATAAAGCCAAAATCTGCTAATAAACTTTCTCCAGAACGACTCTGATATGAGTGTGTGAATCTATGCCAATCCCAGATACCGAAGACAGATGCCCTTTCCCGGTGGATGGTAATTCAACTACGTCAATGGTTCCTTGATTCATTAGATTTGTAACGTGCCGTAAATGCTCAAACAAGATTCCCTAAATTTTGCTGAAAAGCGCTAATTTCCGCCCGGCGATATATCGGCACATCAGTGGAACCCCGGCGTAGCGGCCTCCCCACCACAACAGCCCCGGGCTCCAGGAGATATGGAACTAATGGCCTTCTCTGGCTGCGGTGTCAGTGACGGAGAGATGAATGAATATCCCTTCCTCACATGTTATCCCCTAGAGCAGGGTAATTAGTTTGAAACGCGGACGATAACCACTTAAGTAGTAGAAATGCATGCTCTCGATATAGAATGATAGGCAGATATCTGGCTAGGAGGTTGGAGGAATAGAACTGCAACAGTAAGCTCTCGGATCGTTTCTCTGGCATACAAGGCTTTAATTTGCCCTAGACAGCCGCAAAGATGGACAACGCAGCAAAGACTTAAATCCTTTTTTTCAATAAGAAGAGATAACGGCATAAGAATCAAATGTCGCACTGGGTATGTAAAGTGCGACAAGTTGTAAGCAGAATCGAAAATCCCAAACATACACTTATTTTAAAAAGGATTTAAGTCTTTGCTACGTTGTGCATCTTTGCTGTAACTCGATCCATGAACGTCTTTTGCTGTTTATGAATGCCCATGCAAAAGTGAGAAGTCTGCACACACTGCGAAATCTATGAAACACCAGATATGGTCCTTGTTTTTTCTGTCGTTGAGTTAGGCGAGTATGGTATACATTTGTGGACAGTTGCATGTNTGTTAAACTAAGAATCAGCTGTCACAAATTGCGAATCGAATCAGAAAGACATAACCGTACTCCTCTAGAGCGAAGAATCTGTCAATTTTGTGGTTTAGGTAAAGTAGAAGACGAGGTACATTTTACATTTACACAAATGGGCAATAAGGTCTCCATTCCTTCATTCCTTCATTCATTATTATCAAGCCATGGTTGTAGATTTGCTGGTTCACATAATGTTCCAAGACGTCACCATTGAAATGTTATTACAAAGTGTGGCACTGAAGAGATAACTGAGGTTCAGATGAAGAAAACCTCCAAGTCCACTCATATCGAAATAAGGAATACGCGTCGTGTGTGGTGTAACTGGTAGAGTTAGAGGTCCCGAGTTCGATACCCGTCGTGCCCCCGACGTTGTGCCCTTTGGAAAGGCACCTTCCTCACTTCACCCAGGTGCAAAAATGCGTACCTGACTTCGGTCGGAGAGGTCAAAGAAAAGACTACCTTTACCTTCTGTCTGTACCGTGTATGTGGCACTGTTAATATAAGTTACTAACTTGAGTGCAGTGCCACATTGTCATCGACTGTCTAAAAAGCAAATAAAAAACAAAACAAAGAAAGGAAGTGTAACATCGTAAGGACCCATAGACATGTTTGACTACTTATACATATTTACGCCATAAACATTGCTGTGCATCGTGATTACATCATTTGATACATACACCATAAATGACGGACATCAAATAGCATGAGTAGGTGCATGTGTACATTTGTTACCTCCCTATTGCCCCCTTGAATGCGCACATACTTCTTACACTCTTCATATAGTAAGGTATTTTAGGCACAACCAGGGAGTACTTACTTCCAACGTTTCGATGTCTATCAGACACTATCATCAGGGTAGAATGACTAGAAACTACTTCTTGCTGCTACTTATAGTTTCCTGTCATTCTACCCTGATGATGGTGTCTGATAGACATCGGAACGTTGGAAGTGTTAAAAAGTACTCCCTGGTTGTGCCTAAAGAACCTTACTATAAGAATATATTGCCAACCTGATGATCGAAGTTATTTACGGTTCTTACACTCTTGTTCCGGAAAAATGACATCCATTATTATGGGATCATTCGGTGCCATGCGCTATTCTGTGTAACACAAACTCCGCTATTTAGGGCTGTAACTGGCCGGCGGATGTTGGGCGGGCTGCTATAAGCAACATTTAATCAGGCTAGCCATGCGCGTACTCTGTAAAGATGATAGATGGAATCTCTGAGCTCTGCATGCTATCTTCTGTATCTTAACAGAACGTCAATATGAATCTGAAAGCAGTAAGTAATAGAAGGCAGTGATGCCCATCATGTGGTGCTGTGTTGGTCCGAACTCATATATACTGTAGTAGTTTATGACAGTTGACCGATTATCGCAATACCAAATCATTGACTTTCAACGAACTACCAAAACGCCAAACACGCTATTGTGTAAATATTTCCCCGTGTTTACAGACAAACATAAAACTACATTCCTCCTCCTAACATCACAGAACCCAAACATTATAGAAAAGGTGGGATCCCTTTCCTTCCACTGTCTCAGGAAAAGAAGTCGAACCCAACAAGGTATAGTTTAGAGTCAACTTTTAGACTAGGGTAGATACGCTGCGGGTCACGGAGTGGACTCCCAGAGAATGGAGGAGACACAGAGGGAGGCCATGTACCAGGTGGAGAGACAACCTGCAGAAACATTTAGACCCCACCTGGCCACAGACTGCAAGATGCAGAAGAGTCTGGAACAGTTCAAGGGAGGGGTTCCTCAAAGAGAGCGACAATACCCTGCCATGAGAGTGAGACACATTATGTGTCATATTCTACACTGTTTGTTTGTTTGTCCCCTTTCATGTCAACTATATAATTAACCCTCGGGCAGGAACTTGCAATAAACTATTATGATTATTAGCATGAAAGTTCATCTGTGTTGGTAGAATACATTATAGGAAAAATGCTGACACTTCACTTCCAACACTAAATTAAACTATAGGGACGTCACTGCTGGAGATAGAACTTAAGGGTCATTCTATGAACAAGGTCGACAGAGATTGACCAAAACTTTAGGGGGGTAAGTCCCTATAGTTTAATTCAGTGATGGAAGTAAAGTGTTAGCATTTTTCTATATCATTATTATTACATCGAAAAGGGGCGTAGTTGTTGCATGTTACGGTTGGTGATAGATACAGTAGCATGTGCGTGGTGAGTACTTTTGCCCCATGGCCGTACCTTGACGTTACGCGTAGTGTATCTATCGGAACAATCGGACCACTCAATCTGTACTGTTGAATCGGAGAAAATACGCATGTTGCTTATTGATTCGGTGTGTGCCTTTCCATCAACATATATGCCACTCATATTTAATTTTCATACTTCATTTAGCCCAAATTAACCATGCTGGAAGCGAGGCAATTCAAGCCAACTGACCACTCTATACCACGAACGCTGGACTTATGATGAATGGGTGCACCCTATTGCCTGACACAACTACATTGTATATGGTTCGCAAGCGTCTGAAAATGATAAAAACGATAGATATGGGTTCTTTATGTAATGTCATATTGATTTTTTCTTAGTTTCCATCGATCGGATCCACTTATGAACGTTTATCAACCAATGATAGGTAGATCATAGATTCATTTATGAACCATCTATCTACGGATGAACAATAGGTCTAAATGTGTAAGCTGGATAGAAAAATAGAAGAATTTGGCCAAATAGGGACAAATAAGTTACCATGGTTTTATAGTCAGTCTTTTGCAGTCTATCAAGCTAGTCAGCTCACTCATAGGCCAATTAACTCCTATTAGATTTGTATACCTAACTTATCCAAATTCACCTATTACTATTCGCCAAGATGGGAGTTTGGCAGAGTCTAGACTACTCCAATCTTTAGCGTACCAACACATACATGAAAATGCAAAGGAAAAGTTGTGGCACGCTGTGAGGGCATGGAAGACTGCCCCCCCCCTCTCATCACTCCAAAGTAATTCTCCCCAGAGATGGGAAGTTGATGATGACGGGTGGATTTGCGTGCTATTTGAGCCCTAATGGACCGCAGTGTGCGCACAGGGAGTAAAAAGGGAGTCATGTCACGAGAGCTTAAGACACACTCCATGGTCTGGTAAATTTCGCCTTAGGAGGCAAGCCAACCCAAAGTTATTACAAGTGAACCTTTCCCCAGGATGATATCATGCGTCCATATATCACACGAACATTGATCCGCCTGAGCACAAGCTGTACTTTGCCAAATTACTTACAAGACGAAGTTGATCTTCCCCAATATCAGCAAAGTACGGAAGTAGCCTTCAGCTTACAGCCCACCTTGAGAGATCTTGAGACGGGCGCACGCCAAGATGTTGTCGGATGAAGGGATACCACGAAGTCGACTTATCAGTCATACAGCACACAAATCCGACAATCTTTCGACGATATCCCTGACTCACGTGCACTGTCCTTCCTTCTTCAGTCATAAAAGTATTTTTAGAAAACGGTGGTAAATTGCTATGCCCTTTAGGCGCGGCGGTTCTGCCAAAAGGTTTGTTCCTGGAATTTCCTGATTGCTAGTACGCTCATGCCATAAGACCGGCGGCAACAGGGATTACATGTACATGTATCTGGCCAATACTACAGCGTACAGCTGTTGAAAAACCCTCTCGGAAGTTAACACTTATACAAACTTGTAACACATTCATGGCTGCCCTTCAACTAGACAAGTCTCCTGGTTGCGTACTTACTTACTTCTCAGTCGATCTATTCTTAAACATCTGGCAACACCACCTTTACGGAAAACACCACCTCTACTGACCAACTTACGAAAAGAGTCTTTTCTATAGCTCAAACTCGTTGACGATATATCTTAACTGAGTATGAATTTCTAACTTGTACTGAGGCCAAATGTTAACAAACGTACCAGACGGCACGATAGTCGTCGACTTAGATCGATTGATCTTTTATACACATCTCTCGTCGGGATACACTGAATGAAAGCATTTGATACAGTCATAATTCGGAATAAAGAGCGAAATGGCGCGAAAGATACCATGTAGGGTTGGGTGAATGATTGTATATGTACACATCACGGTGATCAGAGGGCAACACTACTGGAAAAGGGCAAAGCCAAGAAGCCGGCCCGTGGCCAATGTTCAATTTAACCGACATGATCCATGTATCAAAATGATACTAAAACTAGTACTGGGCTGACAGTCTGGTGCTGATGTGCACAGGTGGACCTGACTGGTCAGACAGGGTATGAAACTAACCACTCAGTTGGATGAAGATAGATTAATTATAGGTGGAACACCCCCCTCCCCTCACTCATGATAAAAAGCTTACAATTGTGTTCAACCTCGTGCCAGTGGTGAGACAGGGCATAGAGTTCGACAATAACGTTTACCAGCAAAGTCGTCCACTTCGCTCAACACGACCCTGAACAAGTTTGCTCACTTCACAACCCAGAACGACATACCTGTGTGTTCTTTCAGCTCGACAGGTACTGGCGAATACGTCTATACAGGGTTGGGTCGGCCTGAATTCCTCCGCAATCTCTCCTGCCCATTGAAGGATCTAAAAGCAAATATTTGGCCACACAGCTTGCACGTTACACAAGTGGATTTCGTTGCCAAAATACGACGTCGTCTCTACAACGGACACCCACGTCATCAGTTGATGGTCCTACCCCGCCGTGCTACCGGCTACAAACGCGCGTATGAAATCTTTTTAAACACTAGTGTTCCTAAGTTTCTGTTGCTAGTGTTTGTTAGCGGTTGTGATCGTGCTAAGTGATTATCTTCTTGATGGGCACTCTTACCAACACAGAGTGACCTTGGTCTGCTATCTTCACCTTTATCGTAACACAACTTGAGAACTTTGTGTCCAACACTCAGATGTTTGGTTATTATTATCATCACGACATCCATGGCAATATCGTATGTTTGAATCAACGGAAATTGTGCATGGAAGCCAGCAATCAAAAGTTTGACGTCACCAATTTGTCATGGCATTTCGTGACGTTCCCTAGCAGGGATACAAGCGCCGCCTCTTCAGTTTAACCTTTCAGTGGGCAATATCTGCGAGTGAAGGCCAGAGACGGTAATTTCCCGAAGGTGATTAGGAGAAATGAGCATGAAGTCGAAGATGGTGCAGTCTGATAAGCCCTGGAGGATGCAGCAGGATTGGAGCAATATTGTTCATGCATGCATGCGTGCGTGCCGTGACACCAAGGAGTTTAAAGTAACTACACATTGCCAGAATGAATATGCTTAGTTCCCTGGCCAAGCACAACTGATCCACCAAAATGTTTTATTACCTTGGCGAGATTAAAGGCTTACGAAGTCGTGCAGATCTCCAGCACACGTTAAAATTGAACAGTTATCCCTGTCTTGTTAGATTAGGAGGCTAGCTCACTTTATGCACAATATTGCGATAGTTTGTGTGGAATAGCGACGACACTCGTTTCTATAATCCTTTGGGTATTAAAGTTTAACGCTTATTGAAGGTGACGGTCTACCGAGCCGGCTCAAGCCTCAGTCCACCTTGATTTAAAACAAAGAAACAGTGATGATAAACTTGTTATTACGGAACAACGGCAAATGACGCACTATCATTTATGCTTTCACTCAGTTACTGGCCTCCAGTCATTTTCGCCAACACGCTGTATCTTTTTAACTCCTAGTGCAATTGTCATGGTTGGGGAAGATACCACGCAATTTCGATTGGCAGGTTGGTGTCTGAAAAGTTATAAACTTTTGAACAAAACTTGTTAGAATCTCAGAATCCCAAATAACTACCGACTGCCGTGCGATAGTTATTTGTTTGTCTGTTTGTTTGAACCTTTGTCTATCCAAGAAAGCTCAAATCCTGCAGACCGCTTTTCATTGAGGTCATGAGGGAAGAGGCAAGGATCAGACAGAGTATTTAACAGATGCAATTTACATCATTTAAAGTCCTATTGAGTCTCATAAGTCTATATAACGGAAGGTGCCGTAACCACGGCATACCCGCAACTTCGGCCTAATTTTTAATTGTCTCATTATGCAGAGGTGAGGCATGTTTGTTTTCATCAACAGTGCTGAATAAAAATGCGAAGACACATGTAAATGTACAGAGCTGTCGTCTGGATAAAACACGGTTTTGTGTGCAATAACCGATTTCTGCGTCACCGTTACAAAGATTAATGATCTGATGTAATCTGAATCGCAAGCATAATGACGTAACTCAATAAATGTAGTCTTAAGATGTATGAAAACGAGCAAAAACCACGAGAAGATACCACGCAACTGTCATAAATCCCCTCGGAGAAGGATTTGGATAACATCCGATGATCGTCGGTCCGAAATTAATGTAATGTACCAATATCAGTAGCCTGAATGCTCCAAGCCCCACGATCTTAAGGTGGTCCGAGGTTAAGGTGCTAAAAGTTATTATAAAGGCCCATTGGCTTCACCAAGGAGGTTATAGTTATACCTTTTTGGCTGCACTGACCGACCTGTCAAGTCCTGTTAGGCAGCCGCAAATATGATCAAGTTGGAGCAACCTCCTTGGTGGTAAACGTTAGTTTATGTGTTCTGGGTTCACTTGAAATAAATTTCGCTACAATTTATTTTACCTTTCTACATATTTACCCCAGGACACATGGAAATCTAATATCATCCACCCTCCGCACCTTGGGATAAATGCAGTGTCGTCGTAAATAACGACATGAGACGTGTGCCGAATTACGGCAGCAACATGGCTGCCTCCAGGACAGAAGTCGAAGTTTTGTCGTCTGCGTCCGTCTTTAAGTTTGTTTTTAATACATAGATATGTAATGAGTGCAGTTTAAAATGATCTCACAGTTTGTCATCCTATCTCAGCACGGGGACATCTTACTGTTCAAGGACTGTATCCTCGCCATATATAGATTTTAGCTTAGATATTGTTTGGGACCGTTGGGTTGGGGAGGGGGGCATATATCAACTCTGCTGAGGTTCTCCTATCTTTGACTTAACATTGAGCCAATGTTATGAGCATAGAACATGTAACGTTAACTATATTGCATTTGCATGATCAAAGAGAAGCTATAGATTACATGCTTAGTATTCCAAGCTTTTGACGAACTATGCCAGATGGTATTTAGATTTCAGGTTAAATGATTTTCTATCGTATGTTGATTCCTGTTTTCAGACAGTTGTGTCCAATTTGGTCACGTACTTAAAAGTTTGTCTTCTTTGGTACAGTAGAATTGCACATCCCATTTGCCAGCGTACTTCATGCAATTATCTAGGTGGTGCAATAATACAGAGTTTATCCAGCTGGACCACACCGATTCCGTGCAACAGAAGTTTGCGGTAATCCGTTGTGCAATTAACTGGCTTCTACTGTACTAGAATTTGAAGGCCAATGAACACCTCTCCTCCTCTTAATATAGAAAATGTTCGCATTTCTCTTTCACTTTGTAATACAGTTAACGTTACTTACAAAAATGCATCTAAAAGGCTCTTAAGACGACTTCTTGACAACTATTACTATCAGACAGAGGTGATGTAGGGAAGGAGTCCCCGGAGCTGTTCCTGCAGAAAATAAGGGACTTATCAGGTGGACTGGCACCTCCGACATTTGTAAGTCATCCAGTCTTGTAGACATATTTCAAAAACTGTGCGTGACATGTCTTTTGTATTTACTGTCATTAATCATTGTTATTCACTTCTTCCGACTAGTAGCAATGTTTCTTAATTAGGGAGTGTTCGCACGTTGGATTTGTAATCTGACTGCCCGGGTTCGGCGCGGGTTTGAATCCCAGGAGTCGGGATGTTGTTTCTTTCTGTTCTACTCGCTCCTCTGGTTGTTTCACTAAGTTCACAAAGGATGACAGTTTTGTTTTGTTCTTGTTGCAGCATCATGATCATGAATGAGAGCAAGATGTATGTAGTATATGATAAATGCCGGAGCAAATTACTTTCCGCGCCTGGCGCCTGGCCCTTGCCGGTCATGTGATGCGTCACGACAAGATGGCCGGAAGGGGTCTTCTCTGGCGGCCTGACGACAAGAGAACACGTGGCCGACCATCCCTGACCCTTGAGAGGGTGATTGAGGAAGATGTTGGCCTCCAAGATGGAAACCTCCTCTCTGTCATGCGAGACAGAGTCGTCTGGAGGGATTTCATAGTGTCACCAGACGGATGACTGAACTGAACTGACCGTTTTTTGTTCCTGTTGCAGCATCATGATGGCATCCACTACATCCACGTCAAACACAGCAGCCTGTGCTTCATGGCCACCACCAGGAGTAACGTCTCACCGTTCATGGTTATTGAACTCATCAATAGGTAACCATTATGAAGAAACCATCGTCCTACGCTGGGACATCCAATGGTGAAACTGCCTGTCTGGACATACCCTGCTTTCTCAACCGTCACCCTTAGTTCTCGATTGATCGCCCTGCTTATAAATATTAATGAGCTCACCTTTATATATGCGAGATCCCTTTTGAAAACTGAAAGGCCTATTCTCTGATTGGCTGATGGCTGGTACAAATGTATGTGGCGATGCCCACAGGAACGAAGAGTGGCGGTTGAGAAAGCAGGGTACATCCAGACAGGCGGTTTCACCATTGGATGTCCCTGCGTAGGAGGATGGAATAAACGTATGCAGTGCTGGGTCTGCCTAAACACCTCAAACAACCTCAAACGACTCTAATATGCAGTTTACATGGGCAACTACCTTGTGTGGCACTCTGGACACATTGTGCATTTATGAATTAAAACAAAGGCAGCTATAAGTCAGAATTATTTACCAGCTATTTAGAGTTAGTCACTGCTGGTTTCGAGATCAAAGGAATTTAAGGCTGGAAAATACTTAGTTTTTAAGTATAAGTTGACAATGCTTAAACAATGCATAAACAATGACAATGCATAAACAATGTTTCCAGAGTGCCATACAGGGTTGTTGCCCAATGTATACTAGATATTAGAGCCGTTTGAGATCATTTGAGGTGTTTAGGCAGACTGTGCAGGGATTGTCTGATTACTGTGAAGGAAAACCTGGAATCAGGATCAGTGAAATTGTAACCATTGCTTGTCACAACCGGTACAATGGCCTAGTGGGTAGAGTGTTCGCTGAGACTTCATTCGGTAGGTCATGAGTTCGTTCCCTGTCTGAGTCATATCAAAAAGGTACATGCTGCTTTCTCTGCTTAGCACTCAGCACTAATGAGGAAGAGTATGGGAGTTAAACACACATCACTACCAGCAGACCAGCCCCCTGCTGTAGTGTCTTGCACAAATGTGTGGCCCAAGGGCTACTCGAAATGGAGATAGGCACCACCCCTAAGGATCTGTTACAGACGTATGGGCAACTCTAATGTCTTTTAATTATCAGTCTTAAGAGGGACTCCATCGAAACGAGGAGAAGGGCATAAAAGGATCAACTATGAACAAAAGATTAAGACACAATGACGTAAGACAACGTTGAATACAGAAACTGTCCGTACCACGTACCACATCTGCCAAGATGTACGGGCAACAAATTCTGTCTTATACTGCACATGCTGTGCCCTGTACCCTAATGTAGCTCTGTACCTGTAAACATGTACCTACCAGCAGGGTAGCTTGTAATTGCCTGGTGGGAAATGCATCTTTGGGGAATATCATTCCATAAGGCCACAGCAAGTAAATTTTATGGATGACATCCGCGCGCTCATTAATTTTCGCCTGATTTCAGAAAAAAAACAAGATTTCCTTTTCTTCTTCAGAGATGGTCAACATGACGACAAAGTACCAAAATGGGAAAGTATGTTGTGTTGTAGCAGGTAATGATTGTACTTGTAGAGGTGACACTAGCCAGGTAGCCATGACTGTAGTTATAGAAGTGAAACCAGCTGGATAGTTGTAAAAGTGGCACCACTATGGAAGTCATGAGTGTAGTGGTCATCTTGGTAAGTGATACCAGTCTACTACACTAGCGTCACTTTTGCTACACTAGTTCACGTCTTGAATACAGGAATGAATGGTTTGTTGTCAGTGCTACCTTGTTTTGTCACTTCAACTCTTGTTTTAACATTTATGGTGTCTATTTTGGAAATCTCGCCATCTTGTTTTTTTTTACCTATCTTGTTTTTTTTTTGCCCTATCTCATTATTTTTGCAGTCTGCAGAGGATGTCATCCATAAAATTTACTTGCTGTGGCCTAATATTCATTCAGAGTATTTTTATGTACATATATTTCAATCTACGTCGATGTAGGTTAGACATCCAGGTAATAAGATACGCCAAAATGTAGTTACTCAAGCAGCTGGATATGGTTTTGGACCTTGTATTCCACCCTTTTTTTTTGCATGATTTATAGTTAGAATAAACCTGTTCTTCAACTAGATCTCTTTTACATATCAATTCAAAGCTAGGATATATAAACCCTCTCCAACAAGATCTCTTTAGTGTCACTGACAAAAACTACTGGATAGCAGTTGAAATGTCTGACTGTTTCCAAAACCATATCCAGTTGCTTGAGTAACTGCTTTTTGGCGTACATTTCAATCTGTTTCCTACTTTTCAGAGTGGCAAGCCTGTGTAAGGATTATTGTGGAGTCCTGTCAGAGGAGGCCATCAGACTTAACTTCCCACTGGTGTATGAGATACTAGATGAAGTCATTGTAAGTATGTAATAATGAATGGTTTATTGATATCACAAACAACACATCGCTCTTGCAGTCCTAGGAGTGAATTGTGGTGAACATTTACATATTGTACATGGATACAATTATCATACGCACTACTAGTTCTACCCAGTATGAAGGGTTGAGGTTCATTGCTGAATTGGAAATTGGAGCTTCATTGCACATAACAAAAACTTATGTTCAGAGAAAATTATTGGCATAGAATAGACTTAATGAGAATAAACATAAAGAAAAGATATTTATCTTATTTATTTATTGATCTTATAGGGTGGTCCCTTCAGTCTAGCAGACTGATTTCCAAGGGAGCCCTGTGACAATCAACATAAACAATAATCATACAACATAAAAAATGTAAATAATCGAACATAGGAGTAATAAAGTATGTATTAGCTCAACATAACTGAAAACTAACAGTTCAAAATCATTAACGATACATAATTTTTCATGATAAGAGGAAATCAAGAAAATCATGCATTCTACTGAAATGAAATGAAATAGAATTTGTAAGTAAGAAATGAATACACAAGTATTTCTTCAACTAACAAAGATAATGGCATTACATTTACATGATGAGTAAACCAGTTTATACCACAAGCTTCCTTTAGACTCAAACTAGGACGTTTTATTATGAACAAAGTATAGGGAATAAAATTGGAAACTTTTTTCGTTGTGTTTTTTATTTCTGTAGGACTTTGGCTACCCGCAAGGCACATCCACAGACATGCTGAAGGCATACATGGAGAACAGTCCTGTACTGGTGAGGGAGGGCACCACGCCAGGCTTGGTCAGTTCTGCCAGTTCTTACCTCCGTGCAATAAGCGGTATTGTTTTTAGTGTGTCTGTTTGTGTGTGTGTGCTTCCATTCTCTAGGCATGTTACTTATTGTTAGGGACACCAAATGCAACAGGAAGTTTTTGTTTTTAAAAAATTTGATATCAAGAGTCATCAAAAATCCTGTCTTGAATTATTTCCTGTTACACTGTAAATGCAGAAACTTTTGCTGTGGTTTTACGTTTCCGTTTTTTGCGGTGGCTTCACCGCATCAGTACCTAAACTTCACCAAACTAAAATGTATTTACAGTTTATGTTTCTGTTGCCTCATGCCTGCTACTGAGAACATTAGACAGATTCAGTGAGTAATTGAATAATAAATAAAACGAAATTCATAAAAAATTGTTTTATTATGAGATCTTCAATGAGGAGGTTCAGGTGTATATGGACTAAATGTGGTTGAGTATTTGACCAATTGTGAAGAAATATACTCATTGACCAAATAGGTGACAGTTTCTCCATGGGTGTCCATGCTAATTGGAACAATTTGTTGTCAGAAAATGAGTTCTCAGTGGAATGTTTTTGCCTCCAGAGTCATCTATATTCAGAGTAAGAGAAACCACACAGAAGGCCACACCAATTTTATTTGTTGTTTCTCGGATTTCCCGACCCTAATTTTTCTGATTTGAAAAAAAAAAAACTTTTCAAATTGATGGCCACACCTCGTGTTGACAAAATTTCACAGCGTCTCCTTTCGCAAATTGTTTAAAGGCCTCAAATTCCAGTAGCTGTACGTGCCTATTTTGAACGGTACATTTATAATTTTTCTTCAAACTATGGACTTGCTACCAGGGACCCCTTAAATTAACTGTAACTTGAGTAAGCCCCTTGATCTCTTCTACCCCTGACTTTTTGTCAAAGTGTAAAAAACCTTTTTTGATGTGACCGATCCAATGTTTTTCTGAAAAAATCTGAGAAACAACAAATAAAATTAGTGTGGCCTGAGACTCTCTAGGAGACATTGGACCTGTGTGGATATTGTTTCCTGAAAGCAGTGATACTAAAAGGCAGCCATAGCATTTTTGTGTTCAGTCATAGCAAATGTTATACTTTTCTCCTAAATCAGAAGAAATAAATTGGTAAATCCAAGGACAAAGAAGTTAAATTGGCTTGATCAATATTGATGCATATGCTTGTTTGGGATATGAAATTAGGAATATGTGGTGCAGCAAAGGCCACATTGTTTTTTTACACTATCATTGTCAGATTGTTCCAGCTTTCAGGAACGTTTTTATGGCCTGCTGTCCACAAATATACAAATATCCTGACTAAGAGTAAGACAGACAAAAGTATGATCCTGACATCCATCCACTGATGGCCCTGTACAGAGTAAATCCTGGTGGATATTGAAACCACTCAGCTCTGTGTTGCCATTGGCAGAAGTTTACATCAAGCTAGGCAGGAGGATACTGTAAATGCATTTAAGTTGGTGGAGATTTAATTTCGCCTTACCGGGAAAATGGACTTTTTGTGGTGGTTTTAATTTCACGGTGGTACATGTACCATGCACTGTAGTCTCTTATTGTCATGGAAAAATGTTGCCGGTGGTTTTAAATTCGCAGTGACGCGGCCGCCGCGAGAAACGCGAACATAAAACCACCGCAAAAGTTTCTGCATTTACAGTATTCTCTGTCCAAATCACTGCCAGACTTTCCTCTACTGTAGTAGGCTAATGGAGTACTTTGGAGTTGAATGTGATGCATTTTCAACTGTAGTTGAACTTTTTTTGACATTTTTGTTTTGAAAACAAGAAAGGTACTTAGTATACCCAATTTGTATACATCATCCGGGCGTGCAACCAGCACGCTTGGATGCTGATACCCAATTTACAAGCTCTGTGTGTGTGTGTGTGTGTGTATGTGTATGTGTATGAGTGTGTGTGTGTGTGTGTGGTGTGTGTGTGTGTGTGTGTGGTATGTGTGTGTGTGTGTGTGTGGTATGTGTGTATGAGTGTGTGTGTGTGGTGTATGCATATGATTGTGTGTGTGTGTGTGTATGAGTGTGTGTATGTGTTGTATGTGTGTATGAGTGTGTGTGTGTGTGTGTATGAGTGTGAGTGTGTGTGTGTGTGGTATGTGTGTATGAGTGTGTGTGTGTGGTGTGTGCGTAAGATTGTGTGTGTGTGTGTGTTTGTGTGTGTGTGGTGTGCGTATGTGTGTGTGTGTGTGGTATGTGTGTATGAGTGTGTGTGTGTGTGTGTGGTGTGTGTGTATGAGTGTGTGTGTGTGTGTGGTGTGTATGTGTCTGTCTGACTGTCTGTCTCTGTATGTATATATGCACAAATGCATGTGTGTGTCTCTTTGTATGAAAAAGATGATTCAAACAAGTATCAAAGAGTATCAAAGGTAGAAGCACTATTTGATGTATGTTTGAAATGGTCAGAAGATCCCCCTGCCTGTGACTATGAAGTGAGTCAGCTACAATCACTACACATGTAGCTGTGCGTTACTGTTTGTTGTGTTAAACCAATGCAGCAAGAAAGCTGTTCAATTTGTTGGAAAAGTGCAGGATAAATGGAATACGACTGTTGAGCCATAGACATGGTTTACAAAGTTAGATAAATGTCTGATTGTAGGTCTAACCATGAAACAGTCGCAATAAAAAGAATAAGTAATATGTACTTTCCCTCGGGTGATATTAGGGCCATATTGATGATATATGCAGGATCTTGCAGGATAAAAGCAGTAAAATCTGATGACTATGTCCTGTGCATCTATCTTTTTCCAAACATTGTCACATCTCAGCGGTCTCTGTTCTTGTTAGCTTACAATGTCATGCATCAACATTCCTTTAGTGAACTCAGCACAGCTTCTTTGCATGATAAAACCCATTAATGTTGCAAATGGGAGTTTCTGCTTACCTACCATTTAATGCAACTTCATGAGAGCAGTGTATGCTTTGGCTTACATCAATTACGTTCTACTTGTAATTGATGTATGGGAGAAATGCCATCCAAACATGTTTTCTACATTTCTGCAATGTCATGAATAGCCTTACTCAGTTACTGGAATGTAGTCTTCCTATATGTTATAGAAGATATTGTTCTTGCTGTACACATGAAACAGGGTCTGTCCTAATGCTAAAGATATCAGTAGCCCAGGGCCCCGGATATTGACATTTGAGCACTGGGAGGACCTTGCAAATGACAGATCCAGCTGGAGATGCACACTATCCAGGCAGCTAGAATCAGGAGAAACCAGACTGATGTGCATGGCAGAAGAATTTAAGTGGATCCTGCATAAAGAACTCTGCAACAGACCTGAGTCAGCTTACAGATGTGCCCTATGTGGCAGAGACTGTCATTCTCGTAAGGACTGTTTAGCCACAGTTGACGCTGTAGGGCTGATATCAATTGGGATTGTACCATGGTCAATATTGACTGAAGGAATGTCAGGTACATTTTGCACTCTTCCAACTGAGATTAGTCACTGCCTATGGAGACTCACACTAACAACACGTTGTTTCCTTTCCAACTAGTTTGGTGCTGAGAGAAGAATGGTTCCTTCCACTGCAGCCAACAAGTCTATCATGGGAACGGCCGTCAGTCAGGTGTGATTTCACCTTCTATCTGTTTGACACAGTTTTGACCCAGTTCTTCAATTGAAATATGGCCATTATACCATATTAGTAAGTGGCAAAGTTGTTTCGCTCTGTTTTTATAAGTAACAAATTTCCCGCAAGCGCCACACATCAATAAAGTACTAGTAACCAACTAGATAGGCTGGTATTTGCTTATGAGCGAATTCAGCATATTTCACTCCACCCACTTTCTTATGAAAAAATGGACTGTTTTTTAAAAATTGAATGTGAAAAAAATCATCCCCTGTGAGAATGGACTCTTTATAGTGTACATTTTATGTTGCAAAATTGCCCCAAATCCCTGTCCTTTGAACTCATTCAAGCTGAACTCATTGTTACCATCTAGGTTCACATAATAATGGATAAAATTGTATTTGAAAACAAGACTTTTTGCCATGCAGGGGAGGAAGAATGAGATATTTGTGGATGTGTTGGAGAGACTGACCGTCCTGATCAGTACCAGTGTAAGTAGAATGAATGAATGATATAATTACATCCATCATCGAATTGAATGTGCAATTGCATAACAGTGTTCTGTATTCGTAACCGAAATATTTACAACAACGTTTACACCGTTTTGGCGAGGGTCTGTCACCATCCCCAGGGCAATTAGCCTGGGTACCATCCGGATAGTAGTTCGCTCCTACTATGTATGTTTGCTTCTGCTATCCGTCTGGAGACGTGCGCATTCAAACCATTTGGTGGTGACGCCAGTTAATGAGCGAATCAAGGAATGCGTTCTAGAGCGCTCGTTCAATGACAAGCAGACGCAGGGCTTTTCCGGTGTTGGAACGCCTGTTCGAACGAGCACTTGAGAACCCATTCCATAATTCGCTCATATGTGGGGACCAATCATCGCGTGCTTCCAAAATTACAAAAATCAAAACAGGGAGTGGGAGAGTATGTTTTATGTACATAGGAGTGTATGAATGATGAGTCCAAATTTCTCAGCACATCCCAGGAATCTTTTTAACTAGACCTTTTTCCTGCTGCCCCCACAGGGAAGTGTGCTGCGTGCAGACATTGATGGCATCATACAGATGAAAAGCTTCCTGGTTGGCATTCCAGGTAATACTGTAAATGCAGAAACTTTTGCGGTGGTTTAATGTTCGCGGTTTTGTGTGGTTGCTACTTCGCCACGAACTTAAAGCCACTCACTCACTAACTCACTCAGCTCCGCTTGCTCCAGGGAGGATCGTAGTGCCATGGCACCCAGATCTCCAGGTTGTTCTGTCTCTGGTTACCTCCCAGGCTGTGGCGATGGAGAAGCCACCGTGAACAATTTTCCATAGCAGTAAGAGATTAAAGTGCATGGTGCTTCCGCAAACTTAAAACCAACGCGAAAACCAAGTCCTTTTTCCCGCTACCGAGAAATTAAATCCCCACAAACTTAAATGCATTTACAGTATGTAAAGAATGTTTGTAGTCGAAGCAATTAACTCTCAACTCTTGCTCTGTGTTGGGATAACTTTGCTCTATTATTAAGCAGTAGTCCTCAGCACTAGCCTGTGGCCAGGATTAGACGTGTGGTTAATTTCCTTGCCAGGATATTGGTGTAATGACAGCCAGGATGCACATTGAAGTGGCTGATCAATAGTGTGCAGAAAAAGGGCCACATCCGGCAGAGTAGGCAAAATTTGGGAAGGAAGTGATAAAGATGGCCTATATAAAAGAACATGAATTGCTGCATATCAGATTCACTAAAGTAATAAATATGCTATAATATCTTTTAACACAGTAGCTGCTACAGCAATTTTACCCGTTATAGCCACTGCTCCACACAGGAAAAACACATTGAACAATCTTGATAATGGTTTCTGATTTGTCAAGCTCGGAAAATGTGAGATAACAGACCAATGCACCCTTGTGCAGTATGGGTGCGTCAGTATGCTCACATTACCTCATTTACAAGTATTACTAACCATATAAAGCCACAGGCCTGCAAGATTTGTCAAGCACGGAATGGTTTCAAGCTCAGTATATAGTACAGTGGACTCATTCCTCAGATAACCGACAATATATAATACCAGGGCATTATGCACTGGAAAGGTATATAAGTGCGAGCTTCACAAACTTGAAACTGGTTTGACAGGCTGAATGAATATTCAGAAACTTGAACTATGCGGCTCCAGATGTCTTACTGAGGGATGACTGCGGTGTGATAGATGTCAGTTAGCTGAGGAATGAGTCCACTTTACTATATCAAATGGTTTCAAGCTCAGTTTGGAGACACATGGAGATGAGCTAAAATGTGAAGAGTCAAATGTTGCATTGGGAGTAAAATATTAATGTTTGACAGTCCAAACTGGCTCCCAGTAATTCCACAGAGGTTCCAGCCCTACCTTAGTGGTTGCCTAGGAGACCTTAAATCAGCCAGTGAAAGTGCAGTAATGGAATCTCTGCAGGTGGGATGGCATCACCTCATGTTTTTGTCACCCCATCTTAAGGTATTACCGGTAGCATGATTAAGTGCATGATTACTAATACATAACAGGAGCTGAAAGTAGTTGCAAGTGGTATAAGGAAAGATATTATTCACATGTTATTTGATGGGAAAATGTCAGTAAATGGGTGGATTGGTTTACAGTCACCATAGGTTTACAGTCACTATAGATTAATAGATTAGATTTAAGAGTAAGTTAGCTCCTGGATGAATCATAGTCTGTGTAACACAAACTCCGCTGTCAAGGGCTGTAACTGGCCCCTCCAGATGTTTGGCAGGCTGCTATAAGCGAGATTTAATCAGGCTAGATGTATCAATGGTGTACTTGGGCCACTTTTATTTAGAAACTCTGCCAAGACATTATCATGACTTTCGTCATGGTTTTCCTCAACTTCCTACAAAGATGAAAATGTTTAGAATCCCAAGAAACTTGCAAAATGACAAAGACGATGGAAAAAGTTTGTTGCTGACTATAACTCACTACCCTTTGGCAGTAATTTTATAATAAATGGTAATTCAGTTATGCACCAACCTGATGAAACTTCATGGACAATTTTCTACTGTTTGTGACAAGCAGTGGGCAATCAGATGTCCTGACCACTTGTTACCAAAGCAATGCTCCCTCTCGTATCAATCTTAATAATTTTTCTTCAAAGGGTGATGTGAGGGTAAGTTGTCTTGACCTGCTGAGGTTGGTAGAAACATCTGGTGTACGTATCTGTCTATTCAGCCATTGGATGCCAGGACCATCTGTTCATGTTATGTGTTCCTCATCATGACCATTCCTTTAAACTGAATGGTGATAAAAGCTACCCCCAGAGAGGAAGTTGTCTTGACCTGCCGAAGTTGGTAGAAACATCTGGTGAATGTCTCCTTACCCCAGCCATTGGATGTCAGGGCCATCTGTTGATTAATGTTACGTGGTACTCATTATGACCTTTAAACTAAATGGTGATACTAGCTACACTCCCAGATTCACAACTGTCAGGAAAACAATACATTTAACATGACCTCCATTTTGCCACAGCAATTCATTTTTTTTACTTTCCAGATCAAAGAATGATGCTGAAATTTTAAAAAGTACATGGGCAACTGAGGAGTAGATTAAAAAGAAATACACTAATACTCTATTAAGGGAGGGAGCGAGCGAGGGAGCGAGCGAGGGAGGGAGGGAGCAATAGAGCGAGGGAGCGAGGGAGTGAGGGAGAAAAAACGTAATACAGTATACATGGTTTCAATATTTCCATCGTTACCATAATGGATACCTGGAGTATGACTGTGAAGCATCGAAATTTGCAGCCGCTTTCCCTCTTTACCATTGGTTCTCAATAACAAGGTGATAAGTTCAGATGTTTGTACGTCATAGACAAGTGTTCTTATGCGTCGATGAAAGTTAGAGCAGTTACTCAAGCAACTGTATATGATTTTGGAAATGGTCAGATGTTTCAGATAGCATCCACTATCTTTTGTCTGTGACACTGAAGTGATCTGGAAGCAACTTGTCTTTTTTTATCAAAACGTATTAGGGTTTAGGACTTTAGGGTATAAAAAAGACAAGTTTCTTCCAGATCACTTCAGTGCCACTGACAAAAGATAGTGGATGCTATCTGAAATGTCTGGCTGGACCGTTTCCAAAATCATATCCAGTTGCTTGCGTAACTGCTTTTTGGCGTAAGTGTTCTTATGTTATGGGAGATTGATACAGCTTGAACGACCCGTCTAATGAATAGACTATAAGATGAATGGATGTTTGTTGTTGGGTACTCATTAACCTTCCTCCACAAGAGTAACATGCAGCATGCTCTTAAATCAAGTGATGGGTCAAGGGGCGCACCATTTGTCAAAGTGATGTAACTTTTGTGGATTTAACTAATATCAATCTAAGATATAAAGATTTAATAGAAAGCCCAGAGAATTTTATTTCTTATGATCTTTTGTCTTCCCCAGAAATCAAGATGGGACTAAGTGAAGATCTGACGGTGGGGAAAGAAGACAAAAGGGGTAGGTTTGTCAGCTTCCCATCCTGTATTGATATAAAGGGTGACTTTTCTTGAGTTGCCTGTTGTACATTTGTGACAAGTTGAGCTGATACGAACTTCTCATTGTCAACAGCCTTTGGATGCTTTATTATAGTCCATTAGCTGATATTACAATTGACAAGCTTTACAATTGTATTCAGATAATCTTCCTGAACATAGTGTAAAAATACGAACATAACACATAACGTTACTAGTACATATAGTTATTTACAATTCATCGTAGTTATTCACAGTTTGTCTAATCAAGTTGAATTTTTCATATGTCTAAGGAGCTCCTGCCTAAATCTTACCCTACTAGCAGATTGTACATTGTTTGGCAAATCATTCCATGTAGATATGGGTCTATATATGAAAGTCTTCTTCAGGGCATTAGTTCTCGGTTTCGGTAGTCTGTAAGTGTGCTTGCTGGCATGATGTGTCTTGTAACTTTGTTGCTGTGTGACAGGAGACAAGTGGTTGTAGAGAACTGCTGGTTCTCTCTGCCTCTTCAATATACTAGTAGTCTCTCCATTCCTTCCTTAACCCTCCACATTCATCAAACATGAGTAGTTGCCCCAGAAAGATAATCTCCCGGATAGTGCCCTAAGATGTAATAAGTCATGTTAAATCATGTGTGTGTTCCTGCCTCATGCATTAGCAAAATCAATCAATAAAGCCCTACATGATCCGCATTGCATGGTTAAACACTCAAACATGATTTAATTCTTTTATGGGATGTCTGAGAAACGGTTAGTACTGCCATGCACAGATGAACGAAAAGGCCTTGTGAACAAATAAAGTACATGTTTTTATACCATTTACTCACAGCCTCTCCTTCACCTTCACTTGACAACTGTCTATCTTTTTAGTTTTAATTTCCCCATGAATCTACCAGATCTCAATCAGGCACCATTCCATTATAATTTTGATTTCCTCCCCTATTTATTTTTATTGCTTAGTTATACACCCATTCCATTGTCATTTTGAAATACGATCACCTCACGTATAATATTATGTGTTATATGATGTGCAGGGGGCTTTTAACTAGGATTTTATTATAGAGTGTCAAAATTTCTTGGTGAGTTGCGGCAAGTGATATAGGCACAACTATTGTAGGGGGTCCAGGGGCATCCACCTCCATAGTGCAGATCAGAGTTTTTTGAGAATTTTAAGTTAAATTGGTGCATTCTAAGATATCCTGAAGGGCAAAATTACTGTCAGAGAGATCACAGTAGAAGGCTGTGACCACAAATGACCTCGTGGCATCCCTGGTCAATCAGAATTCCATGCTTGTCAGAGGATCTGCTCCCCAGTGCCTCCAATTTTTTGTTATTTTAAGAAAAGCTTGTCTAAATGACGCCTGGATGCATGCCTAAATAAGGGCCTGTTTCCATTGTAAATGAGGAAGTATTCTAACTTTGGTTAGTGAAAATTCTTATTTATTCTTTTCTTACTCAGATCCCTTCCCTTAAACAACAGAATTTTCAGCACCAAGGTCAAATAATGGTCTTTGAAAGTCAACAATCTTCTAAAGTTTTTTTTACACGAAAAATGCCCTGAACTGCCATGAAAGATTTATTTCAGAAATATGTATTCATGTTGTGATCTTTTGGAAACTGGACGTAATTCTAGCAAGACGCAAGAGTGGTAAGTGCGGTAATAGAAACATCCACTGTCTAGCATGTCATTAAAGTTAAGACAAGTTAGATGGCAAGATGTGCAGAAGCAATGACTCATCTTCACTTGTGGAAAGTCTCAGCATTTATCACTGTCAATTGTTTTGCAACAGGTCCTGCATTAAATGACCACATGTCCCGGAGACAGACTCCAAAATGCACTTGCCTGTCTCAATCTTTGAATCCTAAATATCTGCCAGAAGGGCCTGTCACATCCCTAGGTTCACACTGGTTCATATCTGTAGTCACTCATTCTCAGCCTCTCCATCACAGCATTACACTAACTACTAGGGCTGGGTACTGGTAGAAAGCTGTTCTTTCTCATTGGACCGGTCCAAACAAAACAGACCTGAAAAAAAGCGGTGGACCAGATGTTGGACCTATTGGAAAATGAACAGACTACATGATCAGGCATTCACATGTTTTGGGGCTTACCCTTCAAAGAGAATAACAAGGGTGAAGTAGAGTAGAATCTATATATAGTCATCTGTACAAAGTTTTACAGTCAATCGTACAGAGGCAGTTAGCCTTATAGGATTTTAAAATGCCTGAGGGAGTCAAATACTCCACAAAACAGATTTCTTTGTAGCAAAATGGACCATAGTTTTGCATTGAGTATTGTCCATTCACAGGTTTTCACATACTGAATCAGGTCCATCCTCTGGACCTGAACCGTACCTGGACCTGAATTTCTGTACCTGTATACCCACCCCTACAACTACACTAGTGGCAAAAGGCAGTTACTCAAGCAACTGGACATGATTTTGGAAACAGTCAGATGTTTCAGATTGCATCCACTATCTTTCGTCAATGACACTGAAGTGATCTGGTAGAAAGTGGTCTTTTATACCCTAAGTATGAATGCAAAAGAGCTAAGGACAATTTTGGATGTCCAATAGGAAACAAGGTAAGACAAAGTCAAGCTGAAGACATTTTCATTCCAATTAAAGGAAATAAAGGTAAGGTAAAGTCAACCTAAAGACAATTCAGACCGTTTCCATAACCATATCTAGTTGCTTGAGTAACTGCTTTTTGGCATATCTTATTACCTGGATGTCTAACCTTCATTGATGTAACTACACTAGCACTAGGCAGATTATTTTCCAGGGGCAGTTTGGCCACCAGAGGGTTTCCTTCCTCTGTCACTGTTAGGGGAGATGTAACTCTCCTGGCCAATTATCCACCCTACTTTTGCAGAATTTTACTTCAGTCTGTACCCCTATTGAAGGCCTAGTGGAAGCTAGGATATTTTGGTATGGAGAGTTTGTTACCTTTGCCAAAATTGATTTAGCACTCATCTTAAATCACCTTTTGGCCTTGAAAAAATTTTATGAATGAGTGAATGAAGAAAGTTCTGAGTAGTTCTGAATAGTCTGAGTACAAGTACTAGTTCTTGTGAAGTAAGAGCGAGTTATCTTTCAACATTCAACTACAAAGTCGAATGTATGCTAGTATGTACAGGTTCGACTTCTCGCTTCTTAAAACAGTCGTAAATGTAATGGCAGATGGTGCTTGAGATATATGGTTTATCTAATTGCAATAGAATGTAAATTTGAATTTTTCTATTCTATGCTCTGTATTTATGATTGGTTTTGCACTGTTGTCACACAACCTATCACTAATATTCCTGATCATGTACATGTAGTGGACTACTTTACAACTTATCTCTGACGGCAGGTTTTAGATTACCAAATGGAGTGTAGTCAGCTGCCAGCGATGGCTGTATCCTCTCCATCAGTTGTTGTTCCGGAGGTTTGATGTCCATTAGCCGCGACAGGGGGCTCCTGACCCTGTGGTTCCTCCATTACTCATCTTATACATTGCATTTATATTAAGGGTGGGTATTGGTACGGTGTACAGGTACAAAACCCTTTTTTCCTATTGGACCAGTCCAGAAAAAACGGACATGAAAAAAATTAGGTGGACTGTATGTTGGACCTATTGGTCATGCTTTAGTACACATATGAAGTATTTTTAATATGTCCATAAGTTTAGGTTGCTTTAACGGGTGTACATATAACTTGTAACAAGGAAAAAGTGCACTGTATTTGAAAAAAGAATAACGTTTTGTGCAAGACGTCCAAAATGTTCACAAGTAAGTCTGGTAACATGCATTGGCATAATACCGGTAGTAAGACTTATACCGGTAGATTAAAAATACTGGAACTTAAAGAGATCTACACATGCAACAATAGTTATTTCTGAGCTGTGCACACTTCAGACATCTAGGTGTCCAATACACCATTTACAAAGCATCGATAACAATGCATTCGAAGACAACAAGGCCAAAAGTTTTCAGTATCTTTTTCGGGGTAGGCAGCTGGTCATGGGACGAACACACTGTCACATTCATTGCCAAATTTATAGATCATAATTACACATGCTCACGGCACAAGACGAACATGATTCAACAACAATCTTGAATTTCTGTTGGTGACCTACAACTCATGTAAAAGTGTGAAGAACCGTTGCATAATAGCCCGGATCTACGACTGAATGGGCAAAATTGAACGTACGCAGCCATTTTCCCGCCATTTTTATATCTACGCTAGCAGTGAAGTGTTACGTCATAGCGGTTGTGACGGACAGAAGTTAAATGAAAATTCTTGACAGTATACGTCCGTTTTCTCATGACATTTTGTATGCTCATGCAGGTTTATGTTTTATGCATTTACTGACACTAAAGGAAGGAACATCAGAGGATGTATAAATGTACATAGCGGCAGTTAATTGTGCCGTGTTTCTTCCTACCGGTATTTTTTACCACCTCCCAACCACGCGCCCGTTCGCCGTGTAATTCCGCGGCGTGTTACAATTACAATATTACGCTTTTAGCAGGACAAGAGTGGCAGAAAAGTTACACAGAAGAAGTGGCAAGGGTTACCTATAACAGCAACATGTAACTGGAGAAAATGATGCGTTGACAATTTGTCAATTCAGTATGGCTAGAAAAATCGTCGTAAACGTACCGGTATTATGATAATAGATGTTATATTGAATTGCTAAAAACAACTGGGAAAAGTATTTTGTGTGTGTATCAAGATAAATTGGTACTGTATACAAGAAGAAGAACATTGTGCTACATCTATGTAAAAAAAAACCATAGAAAGAAACCATTAGTTTTGCAAATACAATCCATGATGGCTCACCAATGTGAAATGGGGCCTTGTGACATTGTACTCTGTGGCTGTTACAACCAACAAGCCATTTAGAATATTTTAATGGTTTTTCTGTGCCCTGTTGTCACATATTTGTGGTATCAGGTGTTTAGCAGTGACCCCCATTATATGGAGTGTTAGCTTGTAGCATTGGGAATCATAAAACCATCATGCCCAGCAGTCATTTGTGTATATTTGGTAATTATGAAACATTGAACCCTCCAAGGTAGAACCTTACTTTTTAGCTTGAAGCCTTAGTCCTTGCCATCTATGTTTGTGATCAATTCCATTGTCAAGAAGCTATTTAATTACGGCAGACATACGGTAGGGATGTGCTGAATTTACCATGTGTCCAAGAACATTGGGAAGATTTTTAGATATAGGACTTTTGTCACCAGCCAAGAATCTGAAGGATGTCATGTAGTAAGGTTGCCAGTGAATCTTCAGAAGATTCTAGTTTCAGCAGCTGCACTGCACAAGGATCTATGACATGTGCCGATTCTATACATGTACATGTAACATGTAACTTACATGTACTTTGTCTTGTTTTACTTATGGGATGTCATGTCTTCTAGCCACCTGTCTCACCTGTCTCACCTGTCTATGAAAGTTATTAGACCGAACTTTTGAACAGAGCATTATTTAACATTCAAAATGTATGGATGAACCATTGAGCTTGAAGAAAGCTTGAATCAAACAGAGTAACCAGGAAAACTTTTCAGGTCTCTACAGAGCCTAGATTTCATTAAATCATTGCATTTTCCATTCAAAATAGTAAAATTAGAGCAGGGAGGAATTTCTGTACCCCTAGTTGTCTTGTTGTCATAGTTGGACAAAGTGTATCTTTTTCTAGTAGAACTAGAAGGCAGGAAGGGCAATGTCAGTAATTTCTGGACATTTGTCCATCACTGGTTTTCAGCTCACCCTATGTTCGCTTTCTGTTCAAAGTTATAATTTGTTGTAAATTTCTGTTGTTATACTTTGTGTTGTTTTAATGTGAACTCCAGGAAGACTAGTGTATGGAGATCTAAATAAACCAAACCAAACTGAACCAAACCTTAAGAACTTTCCAGTCACATGTTTGTCAGCTGGCTACCACACCTTACTTCTTGATCCATCCCTGCCCACGCTAATCCCCAAGACCCAACTTGTTTATATATATTCTACATAGGAAGAGATATTCCCAAGTGATTAAGGCCTATAATTGTTATAGCAATTAGCGCTACGTTTTCAGTCACTCACCAAATGATTCACTAGGCTGCACACATGGTAGATAATTTCCTTTATTAAACACTAAGCCGTTCCTAGCCGTAAATCACGAACAGTTTTTCATTCCTGTTGCCTGCAGGTTATCACAGTCATGCTCACGTCGATGAGTGTAGCTTTCACGAGAGCGTGGACTTGTCTGAGTTCGGACAGAGCAGGGTGCTGACAAATCATGAACAATGTTTTTTCCTGTTGCCCACAGGTTATCACAGTCATGCTCACGTCGATGAGTGTAGCTTTCACGAGAGCATGGATTTGTCTGAGTTTGGACAGAGCAGGGTGCTGACAAATCATGAACAATGTTTTTTCCTGTTGCCCACAGGTTATCACAGCCATGCTCACGTCGATGAGTGTAGCTTTCACGAGAGCGTGGACTTGTCTGAGTTTGGACAGAGCAGGGTGCTGACTATCCACCCGCCGCAGGGAGAGGTAAAACAGGTTCCACTTCATCCGTAAATAACCAGGTTGACAATTATTCATATAGTAAGATTCTTTGGGCACAACCAAGGAATACTTACTTCCAACGGTTCGATGTCTATCAGACACCATCATCAGGGTAGAATGATTGGAAACTACTTCTTGCTGCTATTTATACCCGGTGTAGATGGCAATGCAGCAGCAAGAATATAAATAGCAGCAAGAAGTAGTTTCCAGTCATTCTACCCCGATGATGGTGTCTGATAGACATCGAAACATTGGAAGCAAGTACTCCCTGGTTGTTCCCAAATAACCTTACTATATGAGGCTCCACTTTAAGTTTGGAAGTCCACTTTTCCCATTTTGACAAGTGCTAATATTTTCAATATAAAAGCACTTGGTGCAAAGTCTTGACATGTGATTGACAAGTATGATGTACAGTAACTTGTAAAATATGATAACATTGTATAATCTTAACTTTCATGAATATTCATTTTGAAACTTTTCTGCAGGAAGAAATTTCTGCAGTAGAAATGTAAATTCCTGCAGGAAGAATATTTTCTGTAGGAATTTCTGCAGGATTAACCTCATTATTAGCAATGGTAGTAGGTTATTAAGTTCTTTTATGCATTTTATGTTGTTTTAAAACTGTTAAACCAAGCCAATTTTATTAGATATCTATCAGACCACTATTCCGGTCAGTGACACTCCACCAGTGGATTATGAATGGAATTCTTGTCGTGGTTTGATGATCCTAGGAAACATGTTGAAAACTAGACCTGGTGAAATGCTATTTCCTGCATTGTGAGAGAAATTTTGCTGGTAGACTCAGCTTGTTCAATGCCATCTGTTTTGGTGAAAAACTCCATAGCGGTTTCAGCAAACATAGGACTGAATGGGCAAAATTAAATGCTGGTTAGAACCCTGCACTCCACCAACATAGCTACACGAGACAAGTGGAGCTTGCACTCAACCAAGCGAAAGCACATCCAACTGGTTCAGTATTTCATCTGTCAAAGACAAATGATTATACATCCATCATTACATTCAGCATGTGTTTCGGGACAGGTAGATAGTAGACTACATACCAGGGTTCAAGCCAGCTTGGGATGTCCTCTGTGACGGACAAAAATTGACATGTAAAGATATTAATTTAACCAAGCTGAGTCTAACAGCAAAATGTGCCTTTCAAAATAAAGGAAATAGTCTTTCAGAGGGTCTAGATTTCATGCTTCCCGGACCCCTTTGGATTGTCACGCTTTTGATAGAATTTCCATTCAAAATCCAGGGGACAGAAAAAAATTCAGGCTGGGTAGAACGTTAACACTGCTACATACTTATGTGTGTTAACGAACCGTCATCCAGTGATTGAAGGAAAGCCTGCAATGGGAAATGAAGCAAGCCAGGGTTGATATAAATCAGATACTATCTAATCAGCACTTCACATTGGACAAGCTATAATTGTCTATTAGATTACACAAATGGGTGATTAGAGACAAACACTAATAAAAGTCAATCAGAAGAGCTTTGCTGCTAATGATGTGACACTTAACATGTGCTATCATTAGCTACTAATTAGTTTTTTGAAATTAAATGATAGGATTTTGTTATCAATTTCAACATATGTCCCTGCTTGATATGTGTATCCGATTGGCAGGGAGTTTCATGCCATACGCAGTACATCTTCTGAGTCAATATGGCTGTCTCATTAATATTGATGACGCTGTAGCTACAAGACACCGTTCAGTTGATCATCTATGAGAAGTTGTTGTGGGAAGCAACATAGATGTAGGTTTCAAGGAACCTTCTTCAATGCAGTTCTGACTGGTTCATATTGTACTGCAGGACAGGTGTTGCTGCCCAAAGTTCAGATGCAGTCACAAAATGGCACTGTCAGAATTGCCCTGAAGAAGATGACACACAGTCACCGAAACGTTGGTGAGAAAAAAGCAATGTTTGTGCAAAAGGAGTCTCTTTATTCAGTACTGTTAATAATACCTGTACGTATGTGGCTTTGTACAAAAAAGTCCCTAACTACACGCTCTAAAAACAAAACGTTTTCCACAGACAGTGGTGACGTAAATCATGACGTAAGTAATATCTTTGCAAATCATGCTTCAGCTCCAGGGCCAAGAGAGATACGCTTTTTTTAGCAAAACAGCTGTCATCAGTTGTTGCTATCAGTCACAGCGTTCATCCCTGTATCATGGTCTGTCTAGTAGTGTTCTCTGTTTGACAGAAAAGAATGTAAGGAAGATGAAGTAATGAAATCCAAGCGTTCCTAATAGCACACTGCACATTTGCGAAAAATTGCATATGTTCATCATTAGCCTTAATCCATAGAACGTTTTGCTCAAAGCCATGTCATCTGAATGATTGCTATTAGATTAGCCTTAGGTACCAAAAACAGAGTTTTCTTTGTTGACAAAGTAATTTTTTATCAGGTTGCAATTTTCTTTATTTTTGTGAGATGGTTGTAAGTCAGAGCATTAATATGTAAGTCTTTTGATTATCCTTCACCATCATTCAGCTTGCAGGGCTTGAAATAACACCTGTATTAGCACATGCAGGTTACTGCAGGTAAAATTAGAACTGTGCAGGTATTTCTGGTGTCTACCCGCACCTAACCTGTTCTGGTCCATGGAATGGGTTTTTACTAACTGCATTGACTGTTACCACCTATGTAGTATAAAAGTAATAATGGCAATGGTTTCTGAACTGATTTTAGTTAGATCATTACAATTCTAAGTGATGCGGGTATGCAGGAAAAGGTCTTTCGAGCCCTGGCTTGGCTTCAGTATATCTATAATTGCTTGTTCACCAAAAAGCAACTGGATATGGTTTTGGAAATGGTCAGATGTTTCAACAACTATCCATTGGTTTTTGTCAGTTACACTGAAGAGATCTTGTTGGTGAGGGTTTATATATCCTAGCTGCGATAGATCTCTCACATATCAATTCACAGCAATGATATATTATATTATATATTATTAAACCCTCTCGAACAAGATCTCTTCAGTGTCACTGACGAAAACTACTGGATAGTAGTTGAAACGTCTGACCGTTTTGAAAACCATATCCAACTACTTTTTTGCGTATCTTATTACCTGAATGTCTAACCTACATGTAAATGAAAATGAAATAATTACAGTCTGCGCAGTTTATTTTGTTCCAAAGGTACTTAAACAAGAGCTAAAAGACATAATGATAATCTCCAAGCAGATCCTAGTAGTATCAAAAGCTGCCAGAGGAGTGAGGCTAGGCCGGCTTAGGAGTGTGTTTCGATGGCAAATGGACACCTCTTGGCTGACTACACTCCTTGGCCAGTTTGGTACTATCTTAATGCCATTGTAGGATCTGCTTGGAGATTACATAATGAAGTTATAGGACCTGGTCTTAAAAACATGTAGAACTTGTCTGTTGTTTGTTCAGTTTCCATTGATAAAGTACCAGGCATCAGGAGACCTGCCTTCCCTGCTGCAACTTCGTCAGAGCTTCTACATTTTGTAACTGGAGTTCTGCTTCTCACCACTATATGTAAGCTGCAGAACTCCAGTTAGAAGCACTGGCAAAGGTGTCTGAGAGATATCAAAACGTAAGCAATGTAAGTACCTGGTTGTGTAAAGATAATTCTCTTATATCCTGTTGTTTGTACAGTTTCCGTTGATGAAGTACCAGGCATCAGGAGATCTGCCTTCCCTGCTGCCCTTCAGACTCTTCCCAACAGTCAACGACCAGGACAGCTCAAGGTCAGGCCCATTCCACTTACAAACCATTAACCTCCCAGCTCTGGTCTCAATCAAACACTGTCAAACCCCGCTAAATACTTCTCAAGGGAAATTTGGACCTGTGCAGGTATTTCTGATGTCTACCTGCACCTAACCTGCACTGGGCCATGTACTAGTACTGGGTTTTATACATGTATACAAAATGTAAATGTCTTAGCTGCATTGACTGTTAATTACAACTTATAAAATATAAAAGAAAAATAGCAATTGTTCCTGAACAATTCAAGTATGATCCATATTTCCTTACTTCCATACTTCCAAAATTTGCCTGGTGCAGGTAATTTTCAATGTTACCTGCACCAGTGCAGGTATGCAGAAAAAAGTATTTCAAGTCCTGACTAACAAACCATTAACCTTCCAGCTCCGGTCTCAATCAAACACTGGCAAACCTCTCCTTAATACTTCTCAAGGGAAATACGTGCAGCTGCGTCAAAGGCTCAATAAGCCACAAAGTGCCCCTCGCTACTGTGGGTGAGGACGATAAAGGTTTAAGAGAGAGAAAGAGAAATATTGCCATTGACATTAAAACTCTTGCAGCACATGTACAAAAGGTTGAATTGTCGTTTTTTACAGTCAGTATTTCAACCTCTAACCAAGGAGGTTTTGATAAAACTTGACATTGCTCTAACTTGACATAGTGAAAAAGATTGAGTGACAAAATAACATCTAATTGTTTACAATAATTGATTAGTTATTACACAGAGAAACATTCACTACTGTACACAAATTACCCGTCCTGGTTCAGGAGCTCTACATGGTACGGTAATGCGCTGTTAGTGAAACGAGAAGTTCTACACCGGAAGTGAGAGAATTTGTCATTGTTTCTTAAGTCAGTAGTTACCTATTATGAGTAACCCCTCATCTAGTTGGAAGCCAATTACTGAATTTTTCAGAGTTGACGAGAATTCGTTTGGCCGGAATAGCTTCTCTATAATTCAGATTTGACTGATGAAGGGAATTGGTGTGGCAAAACAGCGCTGATGGAGTAGCTCGAAGATACAATTTGTCACGTATGACATCCTCGTAGGTCATCATACCTATTTTTGGGTTTTACAGTTATTTTTTTGGGTTTTACAGTTATCTTTTTGGGTTTTACAGTTATCTTTTGAGCTTTTCCATCCTGAGGTAGCCTTTTGGTGCTGAAATAGAAGTATTCATCATCGGATTTGGCAGCAAGAAGTGATTGAATCACATAAGAGTCCTTCTAACCCGAGTCTACATGTTGAAGAATTAAGCAGCATGCCATTTATATATAGCAGTTCCCAATAAAGTTGTTTTCTGTAAGATTTCGTTTTTATGAATGGCAGTATCAAAATGCAGGTTCACCACTACTATGGAGGTTGTTGTGAGCACTTTGGAACTGATTTGGAAGATCTGCAGCATTCATCACTAGCCTGGGTACTAGGTGTGGGTACCGGTACATTGTACCGGTACAAAACTGTTTATTCTTGTTGGACCAGTCCGGAAAAAAACGATTAGAAAATAAACAGATTTATATATGTTGGCAGGCATTCACGCATTTTGGTTCCAAGAAAATAGAAAGAGTGAAGCAGGGCTCTAGCCAGCGACCGTTTTTCCATCAATTGACGGAAATTTGCTGCGTCTGACGGAAAAATTTTACCACCAATCCGTCAACCTTGACGGACAAAAATCCTTGGTGGAAGCTACAGGCGGCTTGGGGACGCCATCCACGGCCGTAAAAGCCACACTCTGTTTGTTTTGCTATTGTTATTATTGTTGACAATGTGTGTCGGTGCCCTTTTGCATATGATAATCTCATTAAAACCCGTTTTTCAAGGTCTCAGTTCAGTCCTTCTAATTAATTTTCGCGGTTTTCGCGACGATTGTATTATTGGCTGACGGAAAAAATTTCGAGCTGGCTAAAGCCCTGGAGTGAAGTAAAGGAGAGTCCATGTTAACTTCGACCAAGTTTGACTATCGATAGGATTTTAGATGTGGAAGTCACTGAACAGAATTATTGTTTTGTGTATTGCCCACTCACATGTTTTCATGGACAGTCAGGTCCAGGTGCAGGTTATCCTGATCTGCTGGACCTGGACCGTACCTGGACCTGAATTTTCTGTACCGGTACCCACCCCTACTGGGTACTGTTGTTTTACTGCTACTGGCGATCCTATACCAGCAACCTCAACAAAAAAAGAGGAAGCCAGCATCGGAGCGTAGGCAGTAAATTGGATGGCACCCAGGGTAGTTTATTACTAGTGAATGACATAAAGAAAAAATCGTCTGACTCATCTAATGTTAACGTACAAAAGGAACTTATTTCCTACCTTAACTATGTAGCCTTGTGCCCAAATGCACATCTGCCTGCATTCCCAAATGAACTAATAATGCCACCTACTTCTTAGTTGCCAAACTGCATGCCTTTCCTTCACTCAAGTGGCATTACTTCAGATTGTCATTGGAAGCAACTAAGTTAAGCATTGTACAGAGACCCCACAAAGCTTTGATCTCTTTGAGCAAGGACATTATATAGAAGCTTTGAGCAACAAACTGATGGTTTGAATTTTCAAATGAAATTCAACCTTTCTTTTACCTTTTTGAATTTAATTTCTGAAGAACGATCCACAATATTTCTTCTTCACAGTTTGTGCAGTAGATGAGATTTGTCCATTGGTAACATGTACATATTAGAAGCAATTTTTTGCGACTTATTATATTTAGTACTTGACATGTTCCGTTCTGTACAGGGACATGGAGCTGGTGCTGAAACTTCGCTGTGATGTCCCTTCTACGAGGTCAGCGATCTCTAAATCATTCTCCCATCATTGTTTCATGTCTTGGAATATCAGCTTGTGATTTAGCCTGGGTACCAGACTGCTGTGCTATAGTCGCTAATCTCTTCGGCCCATGAAAGATCTTCCCCGCTGCCAGACATAGCACGTGGGCCTTGATTAGAAAACGGTTGCCAATTACCTCTGGGTGCTAATAGATATCAGGTTTGTGACCTTCCAAGGCATAAGGGCTTAGCAGGAAAGAACGAGGGTCTGGTATATCCTGGCTACTTGTGATTGTGTGTATCATATATTGTCGGTATCTGTATCATAAGGTAACTGACATTGTACCTTTTGTCTGTTCCTGTAGTCATGCCGTCAATGTGATGGTCAGAGTTCCCGTTCCAAAAGCAACAACCAGGTAAATACGTACTAAAAACAGTGTCTGTTTCTTTGTTTCGCACTGAAAAGAAGAAAAATAAATACATGACAATGAATTATAAAAGAACATAACAGTGCAGGGGAGGCCAAAAGCTCCTGCTTATGAGAAGGCCTCCCTTTACAAACGTGTGTCTGATTCTGAAGTTGGCAGATTTGTCTGACCGATTTTCATGAACCTCTACTATTGACAGCGTGTCACAACAGCTGAGTGGCCCAGGTCAAAGTGTAGAGTTCAAGGCACAGGAGCACCTGGTGGTCTGGAGCATCAAGAAGTTCCCAGGTGCCACAGAGCTCACAGCCAGATTTAAGGTCAGTTTCAATTTATTTATTTATCCAGGAAAGTACACATGTCATCGCCTACTGGCGTTTTTCAATGCCTCCTGGGGGGCCGGGAAGACCCCAACATAGAATAACACAACATTACAACAACTGGTCAAAATGAAATCAAAGGTCAACTTAAATAACTTAATGTTCATTTCCTAAGTCGTCAACTATTTACAATACAAACAACTCAAGATAACTTAATATAATAATAGTAATAAGGTCAGTGTTGCAGCTCTGCATTGTTGCCTTTCATCATCACATTGACATGTAGTTGTTATGTTAGTGAGAGGCAGAAAAATTTGTTGTGAGTTATCTTTTATACAAACGGACTATCAAATTAAATCAAATCAAATCAAATCAACCAACCAAGCTGTATTGTTTGGGACATTTGAAATTTGGCTTCAATAGTCCAACTAAGTGTATTCTACTAGGGTTTGTTGTAGCTGTGCCAGAGTAAAATACATTCTGAGTTACATTTACTCTTTTTCCTACCATCCATTTCTACAGCTGGCAGTTGCAAACAGAACTCCATCCTCCAGGTTGGAGTTAGGTCCAGTCAGCCTCAACTTTGAGCTGCCCATGTACATCTGCTCCCGCCTGCAGATTCGGTTCTTGAGATTGTTTGACCATGAACAGTCCTACGTTCCTTATCGATGGGTGCGCTACGTCACTCATTCAGACTCGTATGTAATAAGAATATGAAAAGATTCTGAGCTACTGTAATTTACTTGTTCAAACTTTCACTGGCTGAGAAAATTTAACTTGTTCTTCGGAACTAAATGTTCATGGTGAACAAATTATTTATCATCACCAAGATAAACTACTTGTTATCGGTAATGCTAAGTTCATGTTACGGTGAAAACTGACGTACATTGAACAAATCAGGAATTACAGTATCATGGCTGAGAAATGCTTCAGTCAAAAGTCAAAACTTCCCCCAGTTGTTGCAGTAGGCACTTCACAACGTCAATGATTTCGTATTGTCATAAGTATGGTTTAATGCTGACTTGGGTAATTTTCTCAGGGACATTTTGCCATGAGTTTGAGGATATTTTTGATGATCATATTGCCTAGTCCACAGTCATATGTCCAACGGTACAAGAATGAAGTCTACTTTTTAACTGACAGGTGTAGCTGCAGTGAGAACATTATGTACTTGCTATACTGTTCATCCTGAAAAGAATTCTATTGTTTTTGAGCTGAATAAGATGCAGAGAGTTCAGAACTGAGGCACATGGCAATGCCAGCTACCTTCTGGTAGCCCCCCTTGGTCAGAACTTAGAACCCTTCTTCTCATCTTTGTCCACGCTCTTTTTTCTCTTAAATTCAGTGGGTGATAGTAAAACAGTTCACAATGAATTGACCAAACTGTCTTCCATCACATTTTAACAGTTTCCAAAACTGTGGAAGTTGTTTAAAGTGTTCACCAAGTAACAGTGAAACAAAAGTAAAAAACAAAACTATCTTATACACCACACTTTACTTTATTTACAACTTGTGCTGTTTTCCAAAAGCCCAGATTGTGATAAGCTGATAGAAAACAACACACATAATAAGGTCACTATCTTCATAAACTAAACTATACCTGTTGGCAGTGTCCTGTCTCTCAGCTGGTGTGATCTTTCCCAGGTGAAATGCTATGTGGCACCTCGAACATGTACAAGACCCTTTCTGAAGAAGAAATCCAACAGTTAAAATGAAATGACATTTGTAATGTGTTGTTTTTTGTACAGATGCATATTGGTATATTGTGTTGCAAGACCTCAATGTGTACACAACATACACACAAGTACAGCTGTACAATAACAAGACAATACAAATGTTGCCATTCTGTTTCAGCATAGCATTACCTGCCTCAGCCAAAAATTCAGCATCCATTCCATAGTCAGGATCCTGCTGCAACCACGGATACAGAAGATTCAGCCTGCACCTCTTTCCGTCACTTTTTTTATGCCAGTTTCTGCAGAACACATATGCAACAAAAGGACAAACACATATGTAGCTTTGACAGACATGTTTTACATCAATACTACTGGCCATTGCTCAGTGTTTTTAAGACTGCTCGAAAAGTCTTAAACATAGGGTTCACTGTAGTGTGTGTTGTGCCCTTAGAAAGGCAGTTTACACCTATTTCTTCATGAGTCACTCACCTACTTTCTTCCTCCCTTCAGTTATGGGCACACAATTGCGTGGCATGTAAATTTGGACGTCTTGCCTTTGAGGAGGGCCCCAATGGGGGGGTCCCGACAACGCTCTACGCTAAATTCTGATGGCCGGCTACGTATTACGCTGAATTCAGGAAGCCTCTCTACGCTCTACGCTAAATTCGAAAGCTTCCCCACACATTAAAATTGCCAGAACTCACATTCACCTGAGCGACTGAGCGTTTGTGTCAAAGATGGTACAAAAGTTGAGGTTAAAGGTATTCATGGTAACCGCGCAGAGGCGCGCAGCAATTTTATCTCGGGGGTGCAAATGATATTGCTGACCGATTTTTATCATCTGAGCGCTAAGGCGCGACATTTAGGGAGTCCGGGACATGCTCCCTGGAAATTTTGAATCTTGACCCTCTGAAACGCTATTTCCTGCATTTGAGGGGCAACTTTTCCCTCGCAGACTAGAAATGAAAACAGAATTGCAGTGGATGTCACTTGAAGACAGAAGGAAAATGTCCAGACT
>NC_049979.1:5557671-5558495 GCF_000003815.2 Branchiostoma floridae
ACACCTTAAAGGTGTTTGTTTCCATGACTGGTAAACTGGCCTTTTGTCATAGACCACCACTTTTAGACCCTTAGTAATTAGTACAGTAAATACAAGGGCACAATATTGAGGGACTTGTCTTTACCCCCGTTTATGTTAAATAAACCTTGATGCCAGACTGTTTCCAGGGCTATACTGAGGCCAAATCCTAGACTCTAGGGCCAACATGGCCCCATGAAAAACCGTTAACAGCCCCCCACCCCTGATGAGTTGGACCACACATGATAGATATTATTGAGATTATGAGTTGGTCTGGCATCCTGAGATGCATACATAACATTCAGTTCCTGCTACGTATTGGGGATGTATAAACATGTCTGTTATTGTGGATACAAACTTCAGTGTCAGCTGTTGACACTTCATGTTAGTTTTTTTGTTGCTGATGCAGTTTTAAAAGATGCTTTGTTTCACAAAATGTAAGCCATCTGAAGATATTTGTTTCACATAACCGATAAACCACCTTAAGCCATAACACACCACATGATGTTTAAACCCACGGCAAGTACATTTGATACAAAGTCACAACGTTGGGGCCTGACAGAGATTTATCCTGGGTACAGTTTGGCTGCCACCCTAACCACAAACCAATGCCACAGCAGGTACATGTCAGGTGTCATTTCACTTTTGAAGTATGTATCATGTGCTGTGAGTGATTGTTTACCCATATTGCCCTTTCACTTTTGGAGGTCAACTTTTTTGGCACAGACCTGTGAAAGTTCACTTGTGTGTATATGTATTCAGTCCCCATAACAATTTAGTCTTTGTTGGTAGTGCCATTCATTTGT
>NC_049979.1:5558895-5560486 GCF_000003815.2 Branchiostoma floridae
CAGACCCTGTATCTGCTGGGAGATTTCACTTTGCAGGCATACAATTTTACAACTAATTTCTTGATATCTACCTCCTTGTGTCATCTATCTCTGTTTTACATCTAGGCCTGAACAGGATGAACTCTAAGATCAGTATCTTCATCATGGTTTACATGTAGGCCTGAACAGTATGAAGATATTGATCTCTGAGATCAATAAATCATCAAACAGCATTTCAAATACGTCTCCTCTTTGTAAAAAAAAAGTGGATATTAAATGTTTGTCCTCTTTAAACCACTTTTCCATTCTTTGCAAAGCATTCATTTCAGACTGAGATGAAAGAACTTTTAGACTGATGACTGATGCAGTGTGGATACAGATTTATGAAGACTTTACTTACATGTAGCAAGAAATTGCATATCTTTTATATTGCAGTATTATAATTGTACACTGTGCTCCATGTGGATACTCTGTCAATACTCCCAAACATACTATTCCTGTTTTGTTCCATGTCTTGACCTTATCCAACATCCTTATTCTTTCAGATATCATATGTAAGTCAGAGTAAGTCAGCAGACAAAAACTTGAAAAAGATGTGTGGGCGGTCACTGAGTGAAATGTTCTGCTTAACAACACAAATGTGCATTTTTCATTTTCAGGTTGCGTCCTATTTTATAAAACTACCTCTTCTGCCTGTGTCAATGTCCTCTATAGATGATTCATTGTTGTCAAACTTTGTAATGGCTATACAGACTTGCATCATTCCCGATGACTGTTCTTACTTTTGGAGGCTATCTTGTTTTTAGTTTCACATGCAATGAGTCATCACTTGTGCAAGCATGTCTTCTTTCACTTTCAAAGCTATTGTCTACTTGTTTTTAGTTTCACATGCTGTGACTCTGAGTCATCAATACTGCATGTTTCCAACTTGTTTTTAGTTTCACCTGCAGTAATTTAATCTTGGTGCATGTTGCCCTTTCACTTTTGAAGGTCACCTTGCCTTAGTTTTCTACCCGAAATCATTGCTGACAAATTTTTGCCTTTTCATTTTTGAAATACCCTCTGATCAGTTTTGCAGATTTAGTTATTGCTAAGACACCATCTACTCTCCTTTTACACCTAATAGACTAAGTCATATTTTATCTTCACATAATCTTAGTCATTGCTGAGCTTGCCCAGACTTGATTTTGCTGGCAGTTGGGAAATTTCATCACTACATTTAGAAAGTTCTAAAAGTCACAAGAAAAGGTCTGAGGTGTTGTGAGTTATGGTAACCAACATTCTAAGAAATTTAAGTAGATCGCTTTCCAACAGGATTTTGAACAAGCTCTCTGGTGTGCGTTGTAGTTATATTTTTTTAGTTGTACAATTCCCATTGAGACCATTTGGGAGCTATCACATTGAGAGTTCCTTAGTATCTCTATGGAAGTGTTTCTGTGTTACCTGCTTGCACAGGTCTATTAGTGAATGCAGGCTACTGGAAACTGGAATTTCTACTAGTACTGTAACAGTTTTTATAGTTTCAATTACCTTGTCCAGTAAGGCACTGAACCCAGTGAAACACCATGCTGGTCCATCAAGATGGGTTTTCAGGGTATACTTTGTGTTGATG
>NC_049979.1:5560741-5562303 GCF_000003815.2 Branchiostoma floridae
AAGAGTGTACGTTCAATGAATGTCATAAAGGTTATTCAAGTTCAACTGTATCTTAGCTGAAGGCTAAACCTAATGTTGTTTTTCTGAAACACCCCAGGAGTATGAGTCATAACTTTCACTTTCATAGGTCACTGAGACGATGACTAGGTAAAAACACTTGACTTGTGTACAAAGCACTTTGTTATCACGATCATGTTTTTAGTTTCACAGGCTCTCAGCACATTCTCCTATCACATGGGAATGACAGCCAGATTGTCCACCATGCATAGTCAGCGAGATCCCTTAGAATTTATAGACTATGGGTTGGCTCACTGTTTACTTTCACTTCTGTCAAGCTATTGTTACTTAAGCAACCTTTTCATGACTTATAGCTTTGTTGCCTTCTCCTATGGCAGGGAGGTTGCATGGTTCAATAGATTGAGACCTGTTTTTCTGTTGGAAGTCATTTAAGCACTTGCATGGTTTCTTTCTCATAAATAACTTTAACTCACGATATGTGCTCTGTGCTTGAACACACAAGAAAGGAAGATATTTGTATTCATTAGCTTTCACTTGCATTCAATCAGGGAGATCTTTTCAATCACCTTCATGGGATGTGATTACATTCCGTCTTGCCAATGACGACATTGTTGTCTGAGGTAGGACTTAACAAATGTTGGTGCTGTGAAAAAATTCAGGAAGTCCAACTTTTCCTTGTGTTGTAAATTACACTGTAAATCCAACTAAGATGATTTGGAGTTGCAGTTCAAATGTATTATGGTAAGGCCAGAAAATGAAAGGCATCCTTTAATGTTAGATATTTAACTACAGTATGTGATGTCATGGCAGATTTAACAATTGTATGGAATTAGTGAAAATTTCCAACATAATAATAAGTTTATAAGTTTATTGCAAATTCTTGCCCGAAGGCTAATTGCATGTGACGAAAAATGACAGACAAATAAGAACAGTATAGTAAGTAACTACTTTAGTCTGACTTAAAGATGTAGCTTTAATTTTAATAATATTGGGTTTGACTTAATCAATATCATGTTTTTGTAAGGTGGCAGAATTCTTACTTTGTCATCAACCCCCACTAAAATTTGATGGGCACTACTTAATATGTTTCACTCCGGATTCTTTCAACAAGTTGAATGGTTCAATGATGTTTTTCAGTTAGAAGTCAAGCACTTGCATGGTTCCATTGTCATAAATAGACTTAACTTTATATGTGCTCTGTGCTGGAGCATGCATGTGAAAGGAAGGTATTTGCATTCAACTAAGAAGGATCTTTTCAATCACCTTCCCAGGATGTGATTACATTCTGTCTTGCTAATGTCAACATCTTTTTTCTTATGTAGGATTTAACCAAGGTCTTTTTTAACCTCCTTGATTTAACAAATATTGGTGTGGTCAAAATTTTTTAGTACAACTTTTCCTTGTGTTGTAGATTACAATCGAATCCAACCAAGTTCATATATACTAGTAAGTAAAAGGAAGATTTATTTGTTTACAGTAACTGTTTATTCATTGAGATTTACCACATTTTGTGAATGATCGACTTAAAAGGTGACTGTCAACCC
>NC_049979.1:5562403-5566288 GCF_000003815.2 Branchiostoma floridae
GGAAGGACCCCTACTCTTTTCAAAAGTGTGATTGGTTCATTTATGGCTGTCTCAAACATGGGACCTCCATGTAACATACTATCAGGGATGTTCTTAACCTCATTCAAACCTGAGTGAAGCAACGAAGTGCCTTTCCCAATGGCACAACATAGTGTCATGATGTCATCTCTCTCTCTCTTTCTCTCTCTCTCTCTCTCTCCCCCTCTCTCTCTCCCTCTCCGAGGCCTTCATTTGCTTGTCTCTCTTGCTTGTTGAGTGATATTGTGTTGTTGCTGACCTGGACAGCGGTTTGGAGCTCATCATCATATGTCCGATAATAAAGGGTTAATGCCCCGGCCCGAGGTGTATATGGTGAGATAATCCCTGGTCAGGTGCGATAACCACCGAATAAACCGCCGAGTGAGCGTAGTGATTGGTCCGCGGCGCCTGGCTATATGATAATTGTCAATATATAATGCTGGGATAACTAAATAATACCGGTAGCAATTGTTTTAGGTATTTTGAAGTCCTGACAATAGAATTTCTGTTACACCATACATGATTAGTACATATAGTTTGTCACACATAGGCTGTATGATGTATCATCAATAGTGCATGTTGCCCTTTCAATTAATTGTTGGGTGATCTCTTTCTATTGTTGAACATGCTATAGCTCTTTGCAAAATTTGTTCTCTCTTTGAAGGACCTGTAGTTAGTCTCACTGGCTGTGTCATCACTGGTGCAGCTGGATAACTGTTCACTTCTGAAGCATATCTTGTTTGCTTAAGTCTGCAATTATACTGTGTGTCTAGCTTTCACTCTTCTTTGAACATAACATAACACATGACATAACACGTGGCAGCTTGTAACTGTCTAGTGTGGGTGCCATCGTTTATTAACTGGGGCCATTAGGGGAGATTCTAAACTACAGGAACAGCATACACAGCATAATATTATATATATCTGCAACCAGAGTCAATCTTCATAATGCAACCAATGCAAATATATATTATATTGATAAATTCACACTCAACTTTTCCAACGATGTAAGCTGATTATCACATAGGAAATTGGTGATATGTTGTATAATTTCAGAGAGTGAAGAAAGTTTTTGCTGACCTTCAGTCATTCAGTCTTTCATTCACTTACACTTACTCACTCACTCACCTACTCACTGATGCACTCACTCACCTACTCTGTGACTGATGCACTCACTCACCCACTCACTGATGCACTCACACTCTCTTACTCACTCACTCACTCACTCACTCACTCACTCACTCACTCACTCACTCACTCACTCACTCACTCACTCACTCACTCACTCACTCACTGTTCACTTGTTTGTAAGTCCTGCCAGTGTGGGTCATCTATTTGGTATGTTCTTTCACTTTCTTAGGCCATGTTGTTAGTTTCACAGGCTGTGGGATATAACTGAACATGTTCCTCTTTGTATGCCTACAACAAACATGCAGTCAGGTCTCTTGACCTGTTTACTTTCACTTCTGCCTCATTCAATTTAATTTCTGGTGTACTTATTTAATTGATTTATGATTTAATTATTTTATCCTGTGGGTTTCATGCATGGTGTGCGTTTATTACACTTTAGAAGCCATTTTTTGTTGTAACTTGAAATACCCTATATATGCACAACAAGATACTACAGTCAAACCTGCCCAAGCATATGTACTTGTATGTAAGATAAGAATACAAGGATTTAGTTTTGGCCTGTGTTAGGTTCTTTAAAGGATTCCATCACTGTCATGATCATAGATACACATATTGTCTTTTGGAATAGTTTTCATCTATGTCACTATTTACATATTACGTCGGTCATACATTGCTGCTATTGTAGTTTTGATACAATAGCAATCCTTGTTTTTGTTCTCTTTTTGTTTGAGTACCCAGCAATGCCATTGGGAATTTAAAGGAGAACTTTGTAGACTGAGGTTGAGTTCAAAGTTGTCATAGCACTATGATAAAATTAGCAAGTAACTGCATATTTTTCTGACCCACAACTGCTATGTACCGTCATCATGAAGAAGGGATATTAAAGTTCACCTCAAAGTAAATATTGAGACTTTTAGAGAATTGGAGTGGAGATATAATTCAAACATTTTCAACATTAAAAGACAATATTGAGATGCTTTTAGATATTCAATTTCACCAGTGATTATTTTGCTTAGCCATCAAGTTACTGTGATCCTGATAGTCATAAAAAAAGATGCACAAGTACCATATGAAAATAGTCTGTGTTTTGAATGATTTTGATACAAACAAGATTGTCAAATGCATATATGACATATATAGTAAAATTGCAGACCAAAGTTTGCATAAAGTTTTTGAATCCCTCTGGTATCTGGATATGGACAGTAGTAATGGCATGTTTGATCATCAGTGATGTTTCAAATTTACACTGAGCTTTGCCACTCTTTATGATGTAACAATAGCTATAGTAGGGTGATTGTTATTGTCATTTGTTAAGACTATATCTGTTACTTTGTACGTCATGAATTACCACAGATTCACTGCATTTCCATGGTTTTATTCTACTTATGGTTAGTACGTACAAAGCGTGTATATGCTCAATGCAGTCCAGATGGCAAAGAGAGAGAATCTCAGGTCTCAGCTTCTCTTGGTGGCTTGCTTCTGAATATTCATGATGGGCTATTCTATTACAATGAGTAGGGGTGTTAGCTCTATTCTTACTCTGTGTAACATCCCCTTTTCTTTACAAAATATGTTAGTTCCTTTCTCTTGAACTTTCATGCATTATCTTTAACTGGCATGCATTATCTTTAACTGGCATGCATTATCACTAAACTTGAAATCTATCAAAGTCCAGTGTCCATATTCGTTGTCCATTCACAGTCCATGAACATAGTTTTGTTTCCAGTTCATTTTACAAGTCCATACGGTCTGGCGCTTTTACAGTTCGGCCTGACCGTGTGACATACGGCGTTGGTTCAGTCGTAGTTGTCGTTGTTTCTGCTGTCGACTCTGGTGTTGCAGTTGCTGGAGCTGTTGTTGTCTCATCTACATCTGTTGATGGTTTCTGTTCTTCTGTTGTGTCGCGTATGTGCTTTCGGTTTCTCCTGTACTTGGCTCCGTCGACTTCTACTTCGTACGACTTTGGTGCTACACGTTGCACACACGTGCCATATTTCCACTGTGCTGCTTTCTGTGGTGTTAACTCTACACGCACTTGTTGTCCTGGTTGTATTGGTGGAAGACTTCTCGTGCCTTTGTCGTAATACCTCTTCGCTCTGGCCTTTCTCTTGTTGATGTTATTGTGGACGTTCGGTACTACCTGTGGCTCTAGTGCTTCTGTGTTGATTGGCACTTGCGTTCGCGTCCTTCTTGACATTAGTCGTTGCGTAGGACTGCTGCCTTGTCCTTGGGTTGGAGTGTTCCTCCATGCCAAGATGGAGACCCAGGGGTCCTGTCCATCTGCTGCTGCTTTCTTAAGCAGGTTCTTGGCAATCTTTACTGCCGATTCTGCTTTGCCGTTGGCTTGACTGTGATACGGTGATGTTGTCACATGTCGAAAGTTCCACGTCTTTGCGAATTGCTTGAACTCCTCTGATGCAAACTGGGGTCCGTTGTCGGTGACAACTTCCATGGGTATTCCATGTCTGCTGAAGTTCTGCTTGGTCTTGTGTATCACATTCTTGGCTGTGGTATTCTGGTGAAGCTCGTCTATCTCCCAGTAGTCGGAGTAGTTATCTACTGTGATCAGATAGTGTCGGTTTTCCAATGTCATCAGATCCATCGACACTCTGCTCCATGGCGTTGTTGGAGTTGGATGTGGCATGAGCGGTTCCCTCTGCTGCTTCGGCTGATAGGTTTTGCAGATGTCACATCGTCCGATTCTTTCTCGCAGTTGGCACTCATCCCAGGCCAGAA
>NC_049979.1:5568761-5570015 GCF_000003815.2 Branchiostoma floridae
AGAAACAGTCATGCCTGAAATACTCAGAGTTACCAACCTAGGATGGATGTGTTCAAAAATTCGTACTTCCCCAGAACTATCGTGGAGTGCAATTTGGGGCATCATCTCTGCAGAGGCGGCGGCAGGAAATATCGTTTGGGGGGGGTGACTTTTCCTAACAGAATTTTGCAACAGATGGCGCCGGAGGCATGCTCCCCGGAAAAATTTTGAAATCTTGACCCTCTAAAACGCCATTTCCCGCGTTTTGACGGGCAGATTTTGCTGCCAGGCTAAGCTATTAAAGTTTGATGAATTCCGTTAGAAAGACACATAGTTTTAGCGAGGGCGATGCCCCCCAAATATTTTCATGATTTCGAGTACCGAAGGTGCAAGCTGTCGCAAGGGTAGTCTGGGGAAATTTCGAAATCTTCACCCTCTGAAACGTTTTTTCTGTATTTTTAGGGACAAATTTTGCTGGAAGACTATGCTAAATCTAATGCCATTTTTGTCAAGAAAGAGATGTTTGAGGGCGATGACCCACACAAATACTCACCATGTCGTTGTGAGCGTTGCTAGGGAGGTCCGGAGAAAATTTTGAAATCTTGACCGTCTAAAACGTCATTTCCTGCATTTGGGGGCCACATTCTGCTTGTAAAGTAAGCTAAGTACGATAGTAAAATTTCTATTTGTTTAAAAGATTTTTGAGGGCGACGCTCCCGCAACATATTATTCTGTGCGGTAGACGCGGGACAGGGAGGTCTGGCAAAATTTCGAAATCGGGACTCTCTGAAACGCCATTTCACGCATTTTCAGGGGTAAATTTTGCCGTTAGACTAGCTCGATCTAATGAAATTTCCATCATCAAAAAATACACAAGGATTCAGCTTGCTTTTTTTTGGACATATTCTCCTAGGCAATACTTAATGCCGCCAAAAACAGTTACTCAATTGAGCAACTGGATATGATTTTGCTGGAGTAACTGTTTTGGCGTATCTTATTACCTGGATGTCTAACCTTCATCGACGAATCTTTAATGCAATTTCTATCAAAAATACAGTTTAAGTTTTTGAGGGCAGATTGTGCGGGGCGTCGCAAAGGAGGTCCACGGAAATTTTGAAATCTCGACCCTCTGAAACGCAATTTCCTGCATTTTGACGGGACTAAGGGCAATTGTTAGGGCAGGTTTGATTACGCTATACGCACAATTCATCCATTACGTTTTACGGTAATTCCGGGGAGCTACACGCATTTAAACCATAAGTAGTATACGCTCTA
>NC_049979.1:5570115-5587559 GCF_000003815.2 Branchiostoma floridae
ATTCTCTCATGACTTCATCTTGCTGAGTGTGTCGACGTACCCTGTCTATCGTCATATCGGACACTTGGATGTACTCAGCGGGTGTTACTTGTTCGATTTCTTGATCCTCTTTCTTTGCTTCCTGGATCTTGAGTATCTCGTACTCGTCTCGCCTAGTCTCGTTCATGGTCCTCGTCAGGTAGGCTCTTGAGAGAGTGTCTGCGATATACATTTCTGAACCTTTACGGTACGTCACCTTTAGGTGGTATTTCTGCAGACGGAGCATCATTCTTTGTAGCCTCTTCGGTGCGTCGAGGAGAGGCTTCTTAAAAATCACTTCCAAAGGCTTGTGATCTGATTGTACAGTTACCACTTCTCGGCCGTGGATGTACTGGTTGAACTTCTGTGCTGCAAAGACAATTGCTAAGCACTCTTTCTCGATCTGCGCATAGTTCTGTTCTGTCGGGGTTAGAGCTCGCGAAGCATACGCTACCGGGCGTCCTTCCTGCAGGAGCGCCGCTCCAAGTCCCTTGTCGCTTGCATCTCCCTGTATGGTCACCTCTTTCTCTACGTCGTAGTATTGTAGTACTGGCTGTGCTGTCACCAGCTTCTTGACCTCTTTCACTGCTTGGTCATGTGTTTCAAGCCATACCCAGACTGCGTCTTTGTCTGTTAGCCGTCTCAGTGGTTCGCACACATCAGACAGGTGTGGCAAGAACTTAGCGAGGTAATTGACCATTCCGAGGAACCTCTGTAGAGATCGGAGATCATCTGGCGTCTTCATCTCTGTGATAGCCTTGACCTTTTCTGGGTCTGGTTTCAGGCCATCTGCCGTTAGTAGCTGTCCCATGTATGGCACTTGCTTTAACTTGAGCCTCAATTTTCGCTTGTTTAGTTTCAGATTCTTCTCTCGTGCGCGTTTGAGCAGGTTACGCAGATTTTCATCGTGGTCTCTGTCAGCTTCTTCTTCAGTTTCACCACATCCGAAGACCAGTATGTCATCAGCGATGACGTCAACTCCCTGTAGACCTTCCAGTACCTCGTGCTGTCTTCTTTGGTATTCTTCAGGAGCGGTGGAAATCCCAAAGGGCATGCGACACCACCGGAATCGGCCGAACGGCGTCCAAAATGTGGTTAGATAGCTGCTCTCCTCATCTAACTTGACCTGCCAAAATCCGTCTTTGGCATCTAGCACTGAGAACACTTTGGCCTTGGCAAGCCTTGGTAGGACTTCTTCAAGGGTGGGGATCTGGTACTTCGGTCGGTGTAGTGCCATGTTTAGATCCTTGGGGTCTAGGCATATTCTCATCTTGCCTGGTTTCTTTACGACAACCATACTTGAGATCCACTCCGTCGGTTTCGTGACTCTGGCAATCACTTGTTTCTTCTCTAGTTCGTCGATTTTCTTCTTCAGTTCCGCTTTCAAAGGAACAGGTACCCGTCGTGGTAGATGCTGTACTGGTTTTGCTTCTTTGTCAATCTCAATGTGATATTCTCCTGGGAGGCATCCCAATCCTTCAAAGACGTCTGCGTACTCCTCAACTATCTGTTCTGTCTTGCTGTTGTTGACTTGGTTGACCGTGTTTAGGGTGATCAGTCCTAATTTGGTACATGTTTCAGCTGACAGTAGAGGATTCTGACGTGTCTTGACAATCTGGAATTCCAGATCTATGATACTGTCTTGATGTCTCGTCTTCAAGATGCCTTGCCCTACTGGCTTAAGGATAGAACCATCATATAGCTTCAATCTGGCTTTACTTGGTTTCATCTTGTGCCCGAACTTCCGGAAGTCATCTTCGCTAATCACATTGCATTGTAGCTCCTGTGTCAATCTGACAGCTTAGAGATTTTCCATCACTCATCTTCAGGTCTATGTACCATTTCTTGTTATTGCTTGACACAGAGCCTACAGTGTACACTTCTTCGTCATCTTCTGCCACGTTGTCTTGTACCATGTTTATCTTCTTGCTGGATGCTTTGCAAACCCGGGCGAAGTGGTTGGGCCTATCGCACTTCGCGCATTTCTTTCCAAATGCTGGGCATTTACCCTTGTCTCTAGCATGGGCTCTTCCACAGTAACTGCAGTTGTTAACTTGTGGTTGCATCCTTCTGTGTGGCTGCTGGAGCTTTGTCTTTGCTTTGCCTTGACTTGGATTTGGCTTTGTCTTGGCATAATGCACTGTCTCTGCAGTCTGCATTGCCTTGATCTGTTTGTTTGTTGTCTCACTTGTCTTGCACTCTTCTAGTGCTGCTTGCAATGTGAGGTTTTTCTGCTTTAACAGTCGCATTCTCACCTTGTTATCGCAGATTCCGAGCACGATTCTATCGCGCAGCATCTCCTCTTTCAGAGCGCCATACTCACATGTAGACACTAGTTTCCTCAAGCGAGCCACGTACACTTCAATACTTTCTCCTGGTGCTTGTTCACAGGTATTGAACTTGTATCTCTCGTATACAGTGTTCTTCAGAGGCTTGAAGTGCTTATCTAAGGCGTCTATAATCTTATCTGGGTCTTGCCTGGGGTCTGCATCTGGCTGACCAGGGTCTGCTGGAATATCTAAGTTCCTTAGAATGTCCAGGCAATCTCTACCAATTACGGTCTTCAGTGTTGCTACTCGGATTTCCTTTGGTTTCTTGTTCTTCTCTGTAGCAATCTCATAGCTGGCCCATTCATCTTTGAAAATTTCCCAATTTTCTGATACATCTCCTGTCAGTTCTACAGGTTTGGGCACCGGTAATAGACGACTATCTGCCATGTTTATTTCAACAAATGTCCTTTGCCTGACCTGCCGCCTGTGCTTGTTTTGATGCTGTCACTTGCCGGCACGGTAACTAGACATTGACATATGCTTGTTCCTGGCACCTCTGACCTTAGATCATGCTCTTTAGCAGAGTTCCTACCTGTCAACTTTCCAGACGGTAAGGAATTTGTCCTTGGAACTAGGACACGCTAAGACAATGGAGCCGTTATGCCTGCGCACATGCCTGGCTCAGACTGTCTAGAAATTCTTCACAATTTCACAATGGAAATTCTTCATAATTCTTCACATTCAAGTTCTCTGGAGCTCTTTAGACTAGCATTCTTTGGATGCTATCTTTGAAGAAAGACATTAGACTTAGCTGCCTCCTTAGCAGTCGACTTTGGCTCTCTCTGTCCTTCCGTCTTGACTTGAGACTGTCTTCTTCTGTCTTCTTCTTCTGTCTTCTGCTCCTTTTCAGGTCCGTTTCGCCTTCTCAGTTCTCCTGAACTTGCTGAAGGGCACTTCTGACACCATGTTACTTTGTACGTCATGAATTACCACAGATTCACTGCATTTCCATGGTTTTATTCTACTTATGGTTAGTACGTACAAAGCGTGTATATGCTCAATGCAGTCCAGATGGCAAAGAGGGAGAATCTCAGGTCTCAGCTTCTCTTGGTGGCTTGCTTCTGAATATGCATGATGGGCTATTCTATTACAATGGGTAGGGGTGTTAGCTCTATTCTTACTCTGTGTAACAAAGTGTGTCATTCAAATTGACACAGTTTGACACCTGAATACGTTTTCCGCGATTACTTAATAGCTATATACAGGTCTAACATCGTTGTTCTATAAATGTGTCATTCAAAGTGACACATTTTGTCTCCTGAACACGTTTCTCGCTATTTGTTAGCTACATACAGTTCTTACGGCGCTATGATGTAAGTGCGCCATTCAAATTGACATAGTTTGTCTCCTAAACACGTTTATCGCTATTAGTTAAGCTACATACAGTTCTTACGGCGCTTATATTATGTAAGTGTGTCATTCAAATTGACACAGTTTGTCTCCCCAAGGAGGTCTCCCGAACACGTTTTCCGCTATTAGTTCCCTGTATACACTTCTTACAGCACTGTTCTATAAATGTGTTATTCAAATTAACACAGTTTGTCTCCTGATGTCTACGAGAATGCCAGTTAATAGTTCGTTCGGAAGGGATCTTACAACCGTTGCAGATTCGCAACGTGGGCCGAGACGATACGAACAAACACAAACTTAAAAAACGTTCTGCAAGTTCAAACATACTTTCGCCAAGAGTCCCTTAACAAACCTAATTTAACAATATGCGTAAGCCTGACTTGAATCCTCCTCTACCTAACCTAGCGCAGACTGAGACCGTCAAGATACCTGGTGACCCGCGTTCAATGACCTCACTCGTACGACCCGGAAGTATATGATCGTAATCGGTTGCACGGAAACCCCCATGCAGTGCGAAATCGAGGCCGAAAACAGGCATAAAGAGCCAGTTTGAAGGCTAACTTTGACTCTTCAAATCTCGTCCCGAAATAATATTTGAATCAAGACGAGTACTGTAGGCTTTAGAACAACTCGTGGGGATTACGTGGGCACCTTTGACAGCCTGATTTGGGCCACCGCGATTTTTTAATCTTTTTTTTACGCGACCATGTCAACTGCCTCAAACGGGCGTCCAACAGAAAGTCAAACGCCGCCATCTTGGATTCGACCTATGACCTATCAGGGTCGCGCAGCCTGATTGGTCTGTTGAGCAAAAGGCTCAATGATTGGTCTGTTGAGCCAAGGACGTTACATCATCTGATGTAACGTCCTTGGTTGAGAAGGACGTTACATCATCTGATGTAACGTCCTTGGTTGAGCAAAAGGCTCAATGATTGGTCTGTTCAGTACTCAACTTGCTGCATGAACGTGGCCACCACGTTAAACAGCCCCATTACTATTATATCATTATATTATTATATTATTATATAAATAAATAAATAAATTATTATTATAAATGCCGAGCATAATATGATATGACAATGAATATTCCACAACAGACCAATGGTTTAAATGAGCATGAAATTGAACCGATGGAAATAGATGAGCGTGAAGTTGATAATGAGCATGAAATTGAACCGATGGAAATAGATTAGTGTGAAGTTGCACCGATGGAAATAGATGAGTGTGAAGCTGATAATGAGCATGAAATTGAACCGATGGAAATAGATGAGTATCAAGTTGTTGAATGTTTCGGGCAACTCACTCTTGCTTCGAAAAGGAAGCGAGAGTCTCGATACGACGTGAGTTTTGAGCCTCAAACCAAAAGGCGGCGGTTGTGTTTCAATATCGGCCCAATGTAAAATGGGACTTAAGTACAGTAGTTCTGGTGAAGTTATGGAATAAATATATTTCAAAAGAGTATTTGTGTTTGACTGATATTTTGGAGGTTTCTGTGTGCTGTATGAAAGGATGCGTCATGGTGTTGACTATGATTGTATGGAATAGATCGGTTATGACTAGCCAAAATATTTGTTGCTAATGTATTGCATAACAAGACAACGTCTGCGAGTGTCTGTGGGTTCGTAAATCAATTACTGGGAGACGGGAATGATCGGTAATGTCGAAGATAAACACTTAATCTAAACATATGCAACTCTTCTTCTCGAACGATGCGCTAATTATGTGAAAATTTACAAAGTTTCAACGTCTTTCACTCGGTACAACAGTCAAGAGATGGCGTCCAACAGGAATTTACGCTATTCCACAGTCCATAGTGTCATGTTTATACATGCGTCATGTAGACGGCAAACTTAAATGTAAAACGAGTCGATGTAAGGAGATAAGAAGAACTCTAAGAAACCTGTGATAACAGATACAGGAATGTATGGAACGTATGAGTAATATGCCGTTGGAGGAATTCCTGTCCGGGTAACGTTAGATAATATAAAAGGAGACCGAAGTTCTCCAACTGGGTGAGAAGTTTGGGGACGAGCACAAGGGGGGAGGGTCTTTTTAGCGACTCTAGAGAAGTCCGCGCTGCACGAATCTCATTTTTTTGCTTGGAATATGTCCACGTTGTGCTCCGATGCATTATTCTGAGTTTCAAGTCAATCCATCGACCCGAAGTGACATAAATCAAAGTTGACGAGTCCGCCATTTTGAATTCGTATCGTTAATGTATTGGAGTATCGGCGCCATACATTTTGACAAAAAAAAGGGACTTAGAAATCTTGTAAAGCACGGAAACTTTGTACACATCGATAGGACACCTTCTTGAACATGTTTGTGGTGGTAGGTGAAGGTGCTGTTTCGCGACGACCGATATTTTTGTAGATATAGTGGGCATTCGCTAAAAAATTTTTTTGCTGGGCGTTCGCTAAAACAAGGAGCTTTTATCTGATAAAAGCTCCTTGGCTAAAAAGACCATCGAAAATCGTCAACTTTGATTTATTTCACTTCGGATCGATGGATTGACTTGAAGCTCAGGATTAATACATGGGAGCACAACGTGGACATATTCCAAGCAAAAAAAAAAATGAGATTCGTGCAGCGCGGACTTCCCAAGAGTGGGCGTTTGTGGGTATTCGCTAAAAAGACTATGCGGCACAGGGGTCAGTGTTTGACTTTGAGTCGGTCCGATTGGAACCAGTGTGAACTGCGGCTATTTCGTATAACCTGTGTTGGTGACAGGTTTTACAGAACAAACATGGTCATGTGAACGATATAACTCTGGCGCCACCGTGTTGATAGTAGAGTATCAATATGTCTCTCACCTGAGCATGCAATCAACTGCTCACTAGTGAACCAGACTGGGAGCGATTGAGTTCAAGCCACATGTGCTTCAGAAGCGTTCCGATGGTCTTGTGCGCGGCGAGAAATCTTGTCCAACATTTCAAAGTGGTTGCTTCCGCCATTGACATACCTAGGCGACCCAGTCCAAACTGTGCACTCCGGTAAATGTTCTGCCATGTTCCATGTTCTTCTTCCTTTACATCATCGGAAACTCACTGAACATCTTACAGCGGTATAATCACTGGTGCCAATGAGACAGTACGTGGATCTCTCGACTTGCCTGTCGCAAAGTTTAAGACATTTCACCGGTAACGAGGTATCCCTCGCCAGTCGGGTGGCCAACTTCCGAGTCATCGCCGAGAGCACCCCTGAGCCGTCCCGGCGCCCTCGGATGTGGCCAGACCGGTTGGACGGCAGTGGTGCGAAGGAAGACGTCGGTGTGCAACAATGCCTATTAGTCTTACATACTAGTACATGTATACCGAACTATTGAGTGTTACGCTATTACTATAAGCATCTGTTATGTTGATATAGGAATAAAGAATTGCGAATCCATTCATCCAACTTTTCATTTTATTACATTGGCCGATGTTCCTCATCTCAAATAGCAAGGTTGTTTTTAGCATTTGTCTTTCTCACTCATAGCAAGGAGGTTCGCCTCCTTGCTGATAGGATATATATTCTTACCAATTATCTACCAACCTTTAAATTTTGCAACGTCTGATATTAAAATATTGTGGATTCAGACAAGTCACATTTTTTGCCGCTCCACCGGAACTTGGTGAAGTGACCTTTATGTTGAAGATAAACTACTTGTTATCGGTAATGCTAAGTTCATGTTACGGTGAAAACTGACGTACATTGAACAAATCAGGAATTACAGTATCATGGCTGAGAAATGCTTCAGTCAAAAGTCAAAACTTCCCCCAGTTGTTGCAGTAGGCACTTCACAACGTCAATGATTTCGTATTGTCATAAGTATGGTTTAATGCTGACTTGGGTAATTTTCTCAGGGACATTTTTGCCATGAGTTTGAGGATATTTTTGTTGATCATATTGCCTAGTCCACAGTCATATGTCCAACGGTACAAGAATGAAGTCTACTTTTTAACTGACAGGTGTAGCTGCAGTGAGAACATTATGTACTTGCTATACTTATACTTAGGGGTGGGTACCGGTACAAAACCAATTTTTCTTATTGGACCGGTCCAGAAAAAACTTGTAAAACCTGTAAAAATTTAGTGACCAGATGTAAAACGGACCTGTAAAAATTTAGTGACCGGATGTTACACCTATTAGAAAAGGTTATATGGGCAGAAATTCACACGTTTGGGGATTACAGGTTGTATTATTGTAATCTCTACCAAGCTTTACAGTCAATTGTATAGTGGCAGTTAGCCTTGTAGGATTTTAAAATGCCAGTGGGACTCAAATACTCCACCAAACAGATTTTTTTGTAGCGGAATGGACAATTGTCCCGAGTATTGTCCATTCACAAGATTTTACATACTGACTCAGATCCAGGTTCAGGTCCGGGACCTGAATTTTCTGTACTGGTACCCATCCCTACATATACTACATGTGCACAGAGGTAAAACATAAAACCTTTTCATGATTCATGAAGACTGTTTGCACACAGCTGTGACATGTAATTATATTGTACCGAAATAAACTGTAAAACTTCATTCTTCCAAATACACTTTTTTTTATTTCATACTCAATACTCAATACTATCGTAGCTATAGCAATATACAATGTAGATACAGAAATATTAGACTTGGGGTCTTACATCTTGGCATAATGATACCAGGATGTGCATAATGCTCTGACGGATACAAAGGTTCACTATCTTGTGGCTGTGCTACATAAAAGTAATAAGCATGGTGGTGTCCTCTCCCTTCCAACATGAATGTGTCTAAAATCAATCTATATTCCCATTTGTAAGGCCCCAGCTTATCCAATACTTCTTTCCAAAGCTCTTATGAGAAAAAAAAATGTTAGTTTTGAGTTTTGTGTGAAAGACTGGGTTAGAAACCCAGTGTAGATAATATATCTTATTGCCACTTAAAACATTATTTGTCTCAGAGTGTGGGCCACAACTGTCAGAATGAAACATGAACAATGCATTTAACACTATATTTACTCTTGGTTTTATTCATATTTCTACGATTTCTTTCATCTCCCCAATTCTCTCACTCTTCTGACCCATTCATCATACTGTTACATGTAAAACAGTGTTTGAAATTCAAACCAAGGATGTGTCACAATACAAATTTTGGACAAAATAAATTAAGAACATGGTATCAAGTCACAGTTGAATCAAGAACGTAAACTTGCATGAGTTTTGTTTCTCAGTTTGCTATCTCAATTTACCATTAGTGTTGGTACAGTATCAGTGATGCAAAGACCTTTTTCCTATCAGAAAGTTCAAATCATCTTGTTACAAGGATTCCCATGTCTGAAGCAAAAAGTCTTGCACTCGGAAGATCCACTGCAGTTTGTACTGTGTAACGTTACAGTCATTTTAATAAGTCTGATGGAATGCATTGTAAACATTACTTCTTTACACAATGTAAAAAGAGGCCTTCACATACTGATGTGACAGAGATACACATGGAAATATACTACCCTGATAGAGTCAATGATACTAATACTGACTACATATGGAAACAGCTGAAGAGTTCTTCAGGTTGACTACATAACTGTATATTAACAATACCATGTTCTTGATGTGACACGTTTTTCCATTTTCCCTCCCCATCTTCTTGTCCTGTTACAGTTTCCCTTACAAATTTGAAACATTTACAATCAGGCCCGAAAGTACTTTTTTTTATCATTCTAATTGAAGACTTTGATGGATGCTGTCCCCCCTCCCCCTGTTGTGCCCCAACCATCCATTCTGCCATGTTAAAGTATCTCGTACTTCTCCACAAGCAATGCTGTATCTGATGAGTACTTGACTGGCTGGCCACCGTCCACCATCCTTATTCCACTCACCTGTACACAATGATAAAGTGTACATGGTAATCAAATATTAGCTCCATATGAAAAGTATTCTTTGCATTACCTAATACCAGTGAAGAATTTTTTCTAAGCTACAAAACAAAGATAAGGAGGGTGTTTCAGAAAAACAGGTGGATTTAGTAATGTGAAGTAAAAACCTACCATGACATCACAGTAAGACTTGGTGGATACAAATGAGACGGAGACTGGGAAGAAGTCGTCGGAGTGGCCGTGACAGCTGAACTCCAGGCTGCCCGACTTGTTGGAGGCGTCGATGACCGGTAGCCTCCACTCCAGCATGCCTCTCCTGCTGTCCACGTGGTACTCTCCATCCAGGTCCCCCACAACAGGCGCTCCACCTCCAGACCTGGGAGGGACAGACAACACAGGATTATCATCATCATCATCAAGAGAGAGCTGAACTCTATAGACTGATAGAACCCATGTTCCCACACTTCATACAACTAAGTAATATAGACAACTTTAGACAAACCTTTACTCATAAAGCATATCTGTTTGTATATTTTCAATATCACAAAGAAACGAGAAGAAGTCGAATTCACGCAGTAGAATACGATTCTTGAGTATTGTCGATTCATTGTACATATTCCATGTATATCTTGTTGCGACCTGTACCGAACCCAGTGGGTATGTATGTACAATAAAGGTCTTCATTCATCATCATTATCATCTTCTTCAATAGCACAAAATATTGTAAATGCATTTAAGTTCGTCGGGATTTAATTTCACGGTAGCTGGAAAAAGGAGCTTTCGCGGTGGTTTAAAGTTCGCGGTAGCACCATGCACTGTATTCTCTTACTGCCATGGAAAAATGTTAAAACATTAAACCACCGCGAAAGTTTGCGCATTTATAGTAGCCCTGCAAGGGGCGACGTAGGGGCTGGGGGTGGATTGGGATGTGGGGGCTGTTTAGTTGAGGACCCAGCTTAGGGCGGCCAGGCCTCCTGCGTGGCACGGAAGAACTCAATGGTGGGAGCAATTACCACTGTGCCAGGCAGGGTATTCCACTGTGGAATGGTTCGAGGGAAAAACGAAAAAATTTATAAGCGTCTGCGTGCACAAATGGTCTGGTATTTGAGGTGGTGACTCCCCCGGGTACACCCTTGAAGGCACCAAGATTATAATACCGTTTGTCACTGTCCAGTGAGAAGGTTTGACTGCATTCTGTGGATGCTAAACAAAAAGTATAGGTACATGTATATACAATACATTTTCCTTATGCAGCCTGATGTATTTTTTACCACATCTGCCCTTATGTTTACAACTGTCTTAAAAAGAAGTAAGAAGAAGTTGTACAAGCAGACCTAACTTCCAAATTGCAATGCATGTAAATTTTCTTGTATCCCTCATTGGGCTTAACTAAATATTCTTAAAAAAGAATGAAATAGGAATGCAGTCTGTTTCATAGTTTTGGTCCTTAACAACAATATACGTATCAGCACAGTACTACTCACGGCAAAGGAATGGAGATGACGACATCATTCAGTTCCAGCTGCTCCTGCTCCAACTCATACTCCACATTAACATCACATCCGTCTGAACTCTCAGTGGGCCAGCAGTTTACTGCAACAAACCAGGCACATCATGTTATAAAAATTATGTACTGAACTCTCAGTGGGCCAGCAGTTTACTGCAACAAACCAGGCACATCATGTTATAAAAATTATGTACTGAACTCTCAGTGGGCCAGCAGTTTACTGCAACAAACCAGGCACATCATGTTACATGTACTGTAAATGTTCATCAGACAACAGAACTTAAGTATTCTTAGCCTCTGGGGCCTTTTTTCAGCTCACTTTTGCTGGCCACTTCTTTTTGTACTGGGTCGCTGATTGCCCAGTACAAAAAGAAATGGCCAGCAAAGGGCCCAGAGAGCCTGCTACGGAGGCTTAAGTATCCTCTGCTTAACAATCATTTCTAAAATCAGCCATACACCTACAATAATGAGAGTATATGAAAAAGTTTACTTTGTGATCAATCTGCAGATCTATATCCTTTACTTTGTTTTTCTGGAATAAACCCCAACCTTTTAACATTAGTACAGCTCAGAGTATATACTGTTGCTGTATATTATTCCTAGAAAGCTCTTCCCTTACACCATCAGCTGTCTATTTCATGAGAGATTTGGATAATCTCCAAGCAGATCCTACGGTATCATAAGATAGTATCATGTGTTTGGCTACCAGCAAATGTACACCTCTTAGTTGACTACACTTCTTAGCCAGTTTAGTACTATCTTATGCCATCTTAGGATCTGCTAGAAGATTAAAATTGGGATATAATCCTGTAGCTGTACTGACTTGACAAGGGCATGAGGGACTCGTCGCTGGACTGCAGCCTCCATCTCATCACCCCGATGTCATTGTTGATGGGGAACGGTTTGTTGGGATTCTTCAGGCCGATCTCGGACTTCGACTGGAACAGCTTCTTGTCCACGTTGGGATGTGTCTACAAAAAAAGAAGCGTGCCGTTGATGAAAATTGTATTTGATGTCGGGACTGTGTCAAGTCATCAAAAGTACAATGAGGACTGAACTTTTAAGTAAATTCTACATATTTACAGTAAACCATCCTCCTATGCAGGGCCATCCAACAGGGAAATTACCTGTCTGGATGTACCCTAGTTTCTCAACCGTCACTCTTAGTTCCTGTGGGCGTTGCCACAAACCAGCTGTCAGCTATCAGAGAAAAGGCCTTTCAGTTTTCAAAAGGTACCTCACATATATAAGGTAAGCTCATTAATATTTATAAGTAGGGTGGTCAGAAACTAAGGGTGACGGTTGAGAAAGCAGGCGGTTTTGCCACTGGTTGTCCCTGTGAGGAGGGTGACAGTAAACATGTTGCAAATAAGCTGCTTCTTTTTCTTGTTTGTTTCTCAGTTGGTAAAATGTTTCTTCTGTTGGGAGAAAACTGACGCCATCGAAAGAGACCAATTTTGGTGACAATTTTTTTCCAGACATACCACATCACCCTGAGCAATCGAATGGGGGCATTCCGAGTACTCTACTGATTCCAGAGGACTGTCCCCGTATAAAGGGAGGAGCGTCCCCTTTCCAAGAGGACTGTCCCCTTGAAAGTTGAGGACTGTCCTTTTTTCTAGAGGACTGCACGCACTCCCGAGATATGTCCTCATTCGATTGGTCGGGGTGCACACATATTTTCAGAGTCCCACCTGTATTTGTGCTCCTCTGGTTTTCTACAGCTATGATGATCTTGCCATACTGCTCTTCAGATATGCTACATTTATGACTTACAGATAGTTGATCAAACTTGTTTAGGTACAGGTAAAGGTCCAGGCATGTAATTAAACCCATGTACCTGTACCTGAACCTGTGCCTAAAATTTCTTTAGGCACACAGCTCTAGTCTCACCTGTATTTGTGCTCCTCTGGCTTCCTGGTTTTCTACAGCGATGATGATCTTGCCATACTGCTCGTCAGATATGCGCAGTGAGATCATGCCGTGGATCTCCATGTTGTCCAGGCCACCATCTCGTCTGGCTGTCAGGGTCACCTTCTCTTCAATGCGCAGATGAACACTGTAACAATCAATCAATTAATAAATCAATCAATAACCTTTATTTAGACTGAAATAGCCCTGTTGGCCTTAGCCGCTCTTCCCAGAGGTCCAGTGGGACTGGGGGTGTCATGGGGACAAATGAATAAAAACAAAGTAACTAAACACTTTACACTGAGTCCTTTACAATCATAATAACTTAAATTTTGATATTGTTGTGGTAGTCTGGTTCTGCAAATCAAAACAAAGGATGGCAGTGACGTCACACATTCAGAGTGGTACAAATAAAACCACTTCTTACGCATTACTCCACTAACTACATAAGGGCTTGCTTTAAATGTTTGAATCGATGCGAATCTCCAGATCAACTAAAGTGTGGTCTGATCATACAATATTACGTAGGCCACACCAATTTAATTTCTTGGTTCTCGGATTTTTTCAGAAACATTTTGGGGCGGGCGGACGAAAAAGAAAATAAAATAAAAATTTGCAAAAAGTCTGTGGTGAACATATGAGGCTTATATAACACAAAAAAACAAGGTTAGTAGTCAAGTTTTCAGCTTTTCATGGCATGATTTATCCAATGAATCTCTTCCTTTGATTTGATACCGATGTTCTGAATAAAAGGAATTGTTTTCATACTGAAATTATGTGTGTTGCATTTACTTATTTTTAATTACTACTATTACCATAATGAAAACCTATATTATTTTTCTTGGGACTAGATTTTATTTTCCAAGTCAGAAAAAAATGGGTCGGGAAATCCGAGAACCAAGAAATTAAATTGGTGTGGCCTTATGAAAGCAAATCCACAAAAAACAAAGACTCTTATTAGCTGTTCAGATGAACTGCTCAACATATACTAACATGAATCCTGTGTTTGACCGATATGTTGACATTTTCATTTTATCTATTTACCAGGGTGAAAACACACTCAGGTTACAGCCTGCTTTTTAGGTGCCACTGGACACATACATACATGTGAACAAACAACATGATTGGGACATATACTGAAGTTCAGTCACACACACCCTATCCAGTTTATCGTCTGTTGTTCCCCATTCTGTGGGGGTTAGACGTGCTTGCACGTAGATGAGGGGGTTTGAAGTTAACTTAAGAAAAAGGGTAGCAATACAACCTATAGCCTACCTTTCTGTGTGAATAGCAGGAGTGGCTATTTTAGCAGCCTGAGCCGACTGCCTGGATGCCTTAGTGCTGGCCACCTCCTGGCCTTCGGACACAAGCTTGTCCACAAAGTGGTCCACGTCCTTTCCCTTACTACCCAGCTTCATGGCTCGGCCTGATGGGCTGGGTCTATTGGAGCAAAAAATACAGTCAAAAACAATCTTTGCCTTTCACAATCAATCACAAAACAACATGCATCCACTAAGTCACATGTTTTATCTGCATAACGTGACGTCACAGCAGCAGTGGATTGTTCATTCCTTGACAAAGACCGATGCTGTTCAGTCAAAAATGTGGCGTGGGTGAGTCCAATTTTTGTGTAGGACATTACAGTTAAACTAGTTCAAGAACATGCATCCAGTGTCAGTGACTAAGAAAAACAGATGCTGTTTGAAATGTCTGAATGTTTCCAAAATCATATCCAGTTGCTTGAGTAACTGCTTTTTGTTGATGAAACATGCGTAGATCTACATTGCAATCTGTGTTACAGATACCTGTTTGGTAAAGGTTTTCTTCCTGCAGAATAAATAAGTGATAGAATCAAGTGTTTACAAACTTAAAAAACAAAACAAAAACCATGTACAACTGACTTGGGTGCTGTGTATGTAGGTTTGGATGGCTCAGGCTTGTAGTCATCAGCCATGACGGGAACCGATTCCCCTGATGAGCGAGAACCGCCTCCAAACCCGCCCCCGAACCCTGGAGTCTTCTTCCCGGTCCTCTCCGCCTCTCGTCGCGCAGCTTGCAGCTCCTTGGCTTTCTTCTTCATCTCCTGGATGGCTTCACGCTCTTGAGACTAGAGACAAACAGGCATGCGATAAATGAAATATTTCAGTTTTAACTTGAAAGTTCATCTGTGTTGGCAGAAGTCATTCTTGAACTAGTTTAACTGTGATATCCAACACAAAAATTGGACTAACAACAGCAGTGTATTGTTCATTCCTTGACAAAGACTGGTGCTGTTCAGTTGAAAATTTTGGTGAGTTAAATTTTTGTATTGGATATTGCAGATAAATTAGTTCAAGCAATATTTCCCTTATGCATGTGGTTGGCACATTGTACAAGTGAAAAGACTGAAATGATGAAATACTCATACTTGTACCAGGTAAACACTTGAAATTAAGTAGTTGTTAATTGCAATTAAGTAGTAAAAAGGACATAGATGAACACATACATACATACAAGTATGCCAATGAATGTAGACAATGGTACAAAATTGTCACCATATTCATAATTGGAAAACAACATGCCTATGTGGCGATCGCACGAGCCTCGCTTATAATAATAACTTTATTGCACAACAATTGTACAAGGTACAAGGTATGGCTTACATGTGACAGGGACGGTTTTCAGGTGAAAAATACGCGCAACCCTCTGTCGATCTTAAATATGGCCTATCTTCCATCGATATGCCCGAAGATCGTGGATAATGTGACAGGGGTATAAGTTTCTGGTGCTGTTAGCAAGAAACATAATATTACTAACTTTTAAAAATAACTATGAAGAAAATCTGCCTTCTGTACCTCTCTGACAGCCTTAAACACCTTCTCCTCATGAGAGTCCATCTCTGTGAAGGTTCTGATCTGGGCCAGGTTCACATTCTCTCTGTAACCAAGGGCAACGATCTCATCAAAGGCAAAGATGAGAGGGAAGGACTGGTCCACTATTTCTGACTCCTCCATCACTTTGCAGTACTCAGGAATCTGGAACAGAAGCACAGAGGGTCAACAAAAGGCTGACGCAGTCTACAGTAGGGGTGGGTACCGGTACAGAAAATTCAGGTCCAGGTCCGGTTCAGGTCCAAAGGATTAGGTCCAGGTCCGGACCTGAACCTGGACCTGATGCAGTATGACTCATACCAATGGTCCATTTTACTACAAAGAAATCTGTTTGGTGGAGTATTAGACTCACACTGGCGCTTTAGAATTATACAACGCTAACTGCACCGGTACGATTGGCTGTAAAACTTGGTAGAAATTATTATAAACTCTACTCTACTTCACTCTTGTTATTTTCCTCCATCTACAAGCGCTGAAATGTGTGAATGCCTGATAAAACAATCTGTTAATTTTGTAATCGGTCCAACATTCGGTCCACCTAATTTTTTCAGGTCCGGTTTTTCTGGACCGGTCCAATACGAAAAACCAGTTTTGTACCGGTACGCTGTACCGATACCCAGCCCTAGTCTACAGGCATCGGCCCAACAATGGTTTGCAATCAGGGAAATGTGTCAATGAGCTATGCACTGTTTAAAAGTCATGAAAAGTCTGATTCACATTCCAGGGTTCTAGCTTGTGGATTTTTAGCGCAACAAACCACTACGTTATAATTTGTGACCACCACTTTCAAATGAGGACCACTACGCTAATTTTCAACATTTAGTTGTTGAACAACGTCAATCAAATATGAAAAATGATCCAAACTCACCAAAATATTCTTCAAATTACATCAATACATGTGATGCTAACACGTTACCGATGTTACCGATGTTAACGTGAGTTATGTCACCTCACGGGTACCCTTACAATACCAACTTTTTACTCCATACTTTCAAAATTTCGCAGTGGAATGGCAAAGATCCCCCTTTTACACCACCTGCCAACTGGTCGCTTTGCCCTTACCATTACACTAAAATAAATCCTGGCTAGAACCCTGCATTCATTTGGCAAACCACTTCTGTCAATGCATTAAAGTTCACTGGGATGTTAATGTCGCTGTAACGGGAAAAAGAACGGCAAAGCGGCTACCGTGAAAAATGAGAACATTAAACCTCTGCGAAAGTTTCTGCATTAACAGTATGCTGGACGTTTGATACTTCACCTGCCAAGCCCACCCCCCCGGTTGGTCGCTTTGCCCTTACCATTACGCTAAAATAAGATCCTGGCCAGAACCCCTGTATTCATTTGCATTGGCGAACCACTACACTGGATGATTGATACTGACCACTCTTGAGAAGAGCCTGAGGGTCTCCAGATCCTCCAGGATGTTGCTGTTCTTGGTGGTGATGAGCAGCATGTACAGCTTCTCCAGCGGCTGGTAGACGTAGCGAACGCTCTCCGTCTCCACAAACGTGTGCTGCTTGCCCGTGTTCATCAGCTTGGGAAACGCAGCCAGCAAACCCTCGATGCGGGATCGCGTCATCTCGACAACCTCCCGGGAAATTATGGCTTACGGAGGGAGGGAAAAAGATT
>NC_049979.1:5587659-5600288 GCF_000003815.2 Branchiostoma floridae
ATGTTGATTATGTTGACAACTTGAACATATCTCAATACATACATCATTATACTATACCAGGGAATCAAGACATGGAGGAACTTTTGCACATGACTGGTTTTGTAACAGTAACATTAAATGTAGAAAAAATTCCATCTTCAAGCAACTATGTATGTTTATCATCAATCCATTTCCTTTCAAAAATTGGCTTATTCTCTTCTTACCTTTCCCGGACTTGGTGCAAACTGCAGCCGCCAACAGGACCTACAAATAAGATAGGAACATAAATTACTAGTAGGAACGATCATCTTGTCTTCTTCTACTTCCCTTAACATATTTTATTAAACTGTCCTATTTCGATTTATTTAATAAGTTATTCTCTACTAGTCATTGCAAATCATTTAAACCTGACAGTAATACACATAGCATATGATTAGTGCGAATCATATACAAAATGTATTTCAGCTAACGTTATCCGGACGTAGTATCAAGGAGCTTTTATCGAATCTCTTCACAGGTTGCATGAAAGATTTCGATACGAATTTCAATGACTGGAAGAGAACTAACTCAAAGATTTTAGTTAGGACATATTCTAGGGATGACAACAACACCTTAGATGACAACAGAACGTAGATAAGCGCCTGATCTTTAGATATGATGTGAATTTTCATGAAACGTTGACGACTACAGCATGACAGCATGACAAGTTTAGCTGTCTGTAGCTTGACGAAAAAGGTACAGGCGTTGGTTAAGTTTTCGACAATATACTGGCAACCACTGCCATAGGAAAATGCAGGAACTGTACAGTACGAATCGTTACTTACCATGGTTATAACGATGTCGGGGGGAGAGAGAAGAAACCGACTTTAGGCTGATTTTGGTGCACACACCGCTCACCTCCCCTAAAATGGCGACGGCCACGTACTCTAGTCTGACACGGCAAACCGCAGCACACCCTACAAAAACACACATGCGCCATCCGATAAAACAGCAATTTTCCCATCAAAAGACAAATATTGTGTCTCTTTCAATACAACTACTAACATTTCACATTACTATGATAATTTTTTTAATCGCCAGAGCTTATTTTGGTACCAAATCGATGCACTTGTGGTGTACTAAATTAGGTCAGGGGTCACCAGCCTGATAACTTTCGCGGAAGAATATTTTTTACGTTTTTTTGGGTCAAAGGTTGATCCATCAGCTGGTCAGGAAGTCGCAGTGCATCTGGGCTGACCTGGTCAACTTTTTAGCGATCTATGACACTTTGCATCAACGTTGCGTCATTCAGAAGGACATAAGGACGCGTAATTAAGTAAGAGATTGCATAGATACAGCCAGAAACAACCGACTAGTCACTAGAACGAAAGAAGAAGCAGCTTAGGAGCACGCGTGTGGTTGATCGATCATCAGTCGGTCTGGTAGGAACCCCCTTGCATTTACTTCTCAATGTGTTTATCACGACTCCACATGTGCTAGTCATGCATGTGAAATCACTTTCTGACCAAAGTAGATATCTTCCACAAACTAAATCAAGGATATCTAGTATTTCAAAACCATGCGTTATGGACGTTGCGTTATTACGTGTCTATATGCATATTCTGGTAGTGGTAGTTGAATTGAAAGGTCACTGATTTGCACGTGTACATTTTGACCGTTATACCAAGGAGCTTATATCTCTAAACATAATTTGGTTACACATAATACTGTTCAAGTACCCAAAGAAAGTTTATATCACGGAAGTTGTTGCTTATCATTTCTGCATATTTCACTCAAAATCATATTTGCAAAAAAAAAAATTCAGGCAAACCAAATGTATTTAGTCTTATTATGTTATATCAAAACCTTTGGCTAATGTGTAGTACATGCACCATGGATAAACTCACTTCATAGGCCTTGTGAGAATTTGGTCACGTGCGACCGACTGTGTCCTACTGTCAACGGACAGAAATGCACTAGCATGTCCGCACTCTCAGACTTGCCTCAGCTTATCTCTAAATTGTACGCATGTGTGGTTTTCACCAGTATATTTATGAGAAATTAACCAACGCTTTGACATAAATCACTTCTTTGTACCGTTTTGAGAACTTAAATTGGCATAAATTACATAAGAGCAAGTTCTCACAGGAGTCTACCTGTGTGTATTGCAAATAATCATTTGCAGCAATCATTTGTGCTCCAGACACTCACCTGTGAAACTCTCCAGACCCTGCAGAGACACAATGCATTACCCGCTGGTTATCAACACCTGCCTGTCCGCCCTGGGCATGCTGGTCACTCTCAAAGTCATCCCCCAGTTCGGAGAAGTTTTCATGAAGGCTGGCTTCAAGGGGAAGGATCTCAACAAGGCTGTTCAAAAGGAGATGTAAGTACATACTGTAATTCCTGATTCTTTCAATGTACTGTTATGTTCACGGTTTTCACGGTGACGACTGTAACGTGAACTTATCATTACCGATAAAAAATAATTCACAGACTTTTTTTCATGCGGACTTGCCGCGACAGTGAACATTTAGTTCCAAGAACAAGTTCAATTTTCTCAGACCGTGAAAGTTTGGTGCCGTGAAGATAAAGTGAATTACAGTACACATATATAAATAACAATTGTTCAACATTATAGTAAGGCTGTGCGCCTTGCAATATATACTTTTTAGCCACAGTTTGCAACGATTATATTGTAGCTCTGCAATACAACTGTCGTGAACAGTGGATATACTTTGGGTACCTCGAGTGAAGACTCGAGTGTGGAGATGAAACTCATATTGAGTACATGTATTCCTAGTAAGTAAGTTTTGGTACCCCATGTGTACTTGACCCTACTCTGCATTGACTCAATCCATTATTCTCTCTGGGTCAGCTTTTATGTAATCTTACTTGATTTTGGCATTTTGCTTAAAAAAAAGACGTCAAACACAATATGTTTAGAAATACCCATAACTAGTATTCGAGTAGCCTCTTTTCAAAGTAATGTTTATCACTATTCATTGTCACTTGTATATCTCTTATTAATTGTCATTCATCCAGCTTGCACACACACACGTTAACTAAAATAACAAACAATTGAATAAAGGACAACAACACAGTTCTGGTGGCATAAGAAGGGGGAGTGAGATATGTAAGGTTTCCAGTGTTACCAATTTGCATCATCATGTTCATACCATGAACTTGCAAATAAACTTCTATAATTCTATTTTCCAGCCCAGAGTCTGCAGGGATGATAAGTGGTGCCATGTTCCTGATCATCATGTTCCTGTTCATCCCCTTCCCCTTCCTGGAGTACTGGGTGTCAGTCAAGCCACAGGCACACCACGAGTTCCCGCATGCAGATGTAGGTACCGCATTCTTGGAATGGAAGAATTACTGTAAATGCATTTAAGTTCACATTGATTTTATTTTGCAGTAGCAGGAAAAAGGACTTTTCGCGGTGGTTTGCGGTAGCACCATGTACGAAAAATGTTCACGGTGATTTAAGTACGCGGTGAAACGGCCACTGCGAAAAACTCGAACATTAAACCACAGCAAAAGTTTCTGCATTTACAGTAACTCATTTGCATCAACAGAATTAACTCATTTGCATAGACATAGTCTTAACTTGTCTTACCCTTGTTGCCTTCAGATTATTGAAAATTTGCCTTCCTCCAGTGTTTGCATATTAATTCATAGTTAGGATGAAGCTCTTCTCCAACTAGATTGCTTTTGCATATCAGTTCACAGCTACGACTTAAAGTCTCTCTCCAACAAGTTTTCTCCAATGTCACTGACAAAAGACAACGGATGCTGTTTGAAACATCTGACCGTTTCCCCAGTCATATCCAGTTGCTTGAGTAACTGCCTTTTGGCATATGTTATTACCTTGATGTCTAGTCTTCATTTGCATATCATTGGAATGATGTTAGTGAAATGCTAATACTAGTAAGGCTTAGGTCACATTTCCAAAGCGGGGCCCGGCCGGGATGTTTTAAGAAAGGAAAAATTAAAATGTATACCTACCTAGAAATACTTAGTATACACAAATCATGCCATTTTGTGTATTTTGATGTCTTCTATATCGTTCTTTTCCCTCCCAAAAGCTGCCTGGCTGGGCCCTTCTGGAAATGTGTCCTAAGCCTAAGTCAGACTGTGCTTGCAGGTTGATCTGTCTGTCTGTCCATTTTTCATAAAAGATTGGACTATAAACTGACTACCAGTTTTGATGAAGCACAAATAATTATGATTGTTTCCCCAGTTTGTAGAGTTTTTGGGCGCATTGTTGTCCATCTCCTGTATGATATTCCTGGGGTTTGTGGATGACGCGCTGTCCCTGAAGTGGCGACACAAGCTGTGGCTGCCCACCATCGCCTCACTGCCCCTCCTCATGGTCTACTTCACTACATTCGACCTGACAACCATCATTGTTCCAAAGCCGTTCAGACCCTTCTTGGGATTGTCCATCGATCTGAGTAAGACTTCACTTCACTTTTATTCATTTTACCAGGAATCTCAGGTCAGACTAGACCTGCTATAAAACATAAATTATGTATTATTATAAGACACTTTGCAGTCTCTACATTTCATACATGTAACGGGGGCCGCCCTAAGACGGTCCCCGTCGTAAGACGGAACGGATTTTTTGCTGATCTTATTATCCATAAGTACACCGTGTTTGTTGCTACTGACTATGCTGATTACAAAGGTAAATAAACCAAGTCCATGCACACAGCTTTAATTTGCATTCCAAGTATACTTTAACATATTTACTTCATGTTTTTTTAAAAACAGAATTCTAACAGTAATGTTGACAGTGCTGAATCACTGCGGTCACCGGCCTCTGCGTATTGGCGGCTCGTGTCGCTAACTATACGAACTCTTTCAAGCAGTCACACAACTGCCATGATACACATAAATAAAGCTCCATAAAACACTATGAATATGGGTCTTCAAATGTCTGTTGAGTAGAAAAGCAACCAAAAGGAAGCGACATAAACATTGCCACCATTGTACTCCCAAAGGAGTGTGACCGTGAAGGTGACAGACTAGAGAACGCTCCAAAGATTTATTTGACTGTAACAAATGATTCGTGCTGTCTATGAAAATAAGACTTGATAGAGAGATGTAGATGATATTTTCATATAATCAGACCGAGTTTTGTTGATGTTAGCGGTGTCTTTTTTTCGTAATGGTTTGTTTAGTCGGGCATTCACAATCAGTGCATTCAGCCCATTGCCCGTAAAGACATGAGCTGGATTGTTCTAGGTACAGCCTTCCTCATGTTAGACAAGAAGTACATACAGTCACGATTTTACTGTCAAAAGAAAGCTAAAATATCATATTATTAATTTTTTTCTGTGTACTTAAATTTACCACTTACTTCTGAAAAAAGCAAAATGTAAAAAAAAGCGTACCGAGTTAGGCACACTGTCCAGCGTAGCACAAAATTGGAAGGTTACATACACGAAATTGTCTCACAGTGTTTGCCGCTTGTAACATGCAGCGCGAAAGGTTCATGAACCACATGAATGCATTTCTTATTCAAGTATGTTGTTCAAATCTATGTGTAAAAAATTCAGTCATCAAAATTTGACCACTCTCAGGCAACTGGCGATGGAGCGCCATGAGTTTGAGCGCAAGAAAAAGCGTACCGTGTTGGGGCACCTCCCGTTATGTATATACCAATGAAAAATCACTTTTAAGTGTAGTTGTGCAACTGCTCTACAATGTGTTTGAGTGTATGTATAGAATGCTATGAACTTGGAACATTTAGGATTTTGGGAATCCCACTATGACATGTTTATGCTTTCATGACATTAATGTAATATCATACACATCAGAGTAATCAGTGAATAATTTAATCAGGTTGGTAAAATACTTCATCACAAAGTTCTTCATACACATCCATGAAATTTATTAAGATCCAATGTTTCGATGATCATCTGACATCTTCGTCCAGGCTTACAGGTTCACAGTGCACTGGAGCCGCATCATTTGACCATTGTTACCTGACAATATCTATTAATATAACCATACTTTACAATGGGGACTGCAGGTCCAGTGTGCTGTGAACCTGTAGCACCTAACTCCAGTGCACTGTGAACCTGTAACACCTAACTCCAGTGCACTGTAAACCAGTCAGTAAAGCCCTGACGAAGATGATAGATGGCTGTCGAAACGTTGGCTCTTAATAAACCATATACTGGAAAAACTCTGTAAGCTCGTCCACGCATGTTTTAAGAAGAGAGAAGAAGCATGTAAACTGTAGTATATGTATAGCTTTCCAATTACTTTCTATGTACCAAACTGACTGCATTTAGCCCCAACGGGGCATGAATATGCAATAAACTTCATTGTCATTGTCATTGTCAATAAATTTCATGGTTGTGTATGAAGAACATCAGAGTAATGTTTGAAATAGTCATTAACATTTTGTATCCTTCCCTCACCAGGCCTGCTGTACTATGTCTACATGGGCATGTTGGCTGTGTTCTGCACCAACGCTATAAATATCCTGGCTGGTATCAACGGTGTGGAGACTGGGCAGTCACTGATCATTGGGCTGTCAATTACCCTCTTCAATCTACTGGAACTCTCAGGTACGTTGTTCTCAAACTGTTAATGGTTGTGCTTAACCTTTAATCTGCCAGAGTTTCAGCCCTATAAAATGCTATCAGTGCCAGGGTTGGCCAATGACCTCCAAAAAGAACCCCCTGAACAATGCCGAAGTCCCTAACTTCCGGGGTTTGTGCACTACACGCGCACAAAGCTGCTACTTCGGGGGAATAAGGTATCCCGGATATATACAGGTGTGACTCATATATGTATATGTGTGCTGGATATATCCGGGCTTGGCAGTTTAAGGGTTTTAAGATTTCACGGGCTAACAGTTGACCCTATCCCATTTGTACATCTGTCTTTAAATTTCATAGATGTAAATGATGTAGACTGTATGTATACTTTGTCTGACCCTTGCCTCTTTGCTCATGACCTCAATGAAAAGTGGCCTGCGGACCGATTTGCGTATTTTCATGAATAAACAAAGCTTCAAACAAGCAAGAAAGACTTTCAACAAAAGTCTGCCTATCAGAAGGAAATCAATTATATACATGTAGTGTGCATGCAGTGCAAATACTATGTCACTGATTTTCAGTGAACATCGCTTAAGTTTACATTCATTTGAGAGAAAGTCTTTTGCTCATAAATGCCATGTTAACTCTCTTTGTATTGCTTTAAATGCAGGTGACTTCAGTGAAGACCACATCTTTTCCCTCTACTTCATGATTCCATTTTGTGCTGTATCCTTTGCTCTTTTATACTACAACTGGTATGTACCTCATTCTTATGGTGACACTGTGTCTAATTGGAAATGGTCTTAAGAACTATGCCTATAACTTTGTTTGGATTGTTTGGAATTTCAAAAGCCTGCAAGTATAAATAATGTTACATGACCGAGAATACGTGAAGTCCTTGAAGTTTGTTGTGGTCAATTTCTCATTATTTTTAAAATGACATTCTACTAGAGTCCATTCCAAGACACCATGAGGGTTTTTAGGCGATATTTATAATTAGTCTGAATTATTTTCAATAAAAGAATATCTGAGCCACAATAATTAAATTATTTTCAGAAAATTGACTAAGAAAATACTCATTTATTTGAATTTCTTTGAATATTTTAGAAACATTTTGAAAGTAACTGTACAAAAATATCTTTATTTAGAATAATTGTGAAACCTCTCTGTGATTATTTCACATTTACAAATATTTACAAAAAATGGTAAACCTGGCAAAATGGTAAAATTAGTTTATTGCCCCCATAAAAGTAAGCCCTATTGTTGTATCTGTATATTTTTAGATTTCACTGCTGGGCACTGGTGGATCCTTTGTGGTGGGCCATTGTTGCATGGCACCCAACAATACTTTGCAAGGATGTGTGAATTGCTATATTCCCAGCCCACCGAACCATTTACAAAAAATGGTAAAAAATGGTAGAAAATGGTAAATAATGGTAGAATGCTGTTATCATTATTTAGAAACCATTGGAAGTATCCAATTCCACACCATGAATATTTCCAAAGTTTTACAGGACCAGGGAAATGTTTATAAAGTTGAAACAGTGTTAAAAATATTTCTGAAGTATCAAATGTCCTAGACATATAATTACAAAACTTTAAAATCAATTCTAAACAATGGCAACAAACATCCGCATGGTGTCTAGGAATTGACTCTAATCAAAATCCAAGATAAACCTATATATATATATATTAACAATACAACTGTTATGCTTGAATGTAACTTCATCTCTGATGGTAATCAACGTTATGTTGCAATTTTAAACTTTACATCCGTACACAAAATGAAGCGCTTACCAACAAGCTTTCAATCAGTTCTCTGATCCGCTAAGCCTATGATATTGCATTGTGAACTTTTTGTGGTCAATTTGTTGTTATTTTTAGAATGACATTCTACTGATCGAAATTCAAGACACATCTATATAACAATATCTGTGTCCTGGACAGGTATCCATCCCAAGTGTTTGTGGGAGACACCTTCTGCTACTTTGCTGGGATGACGTTCGCCGTGGTGGGCATCTTGTCTCACTTCAGCAAGACCATGCTGCTCTTCTTCATCCCCCAGATCTTGAACTTCCTCTACTCGTGTCCGCAGCTCTTCAGACTTGTGCCCTGTCCTCGGCACAGGCTCCCACGGTTTGTTTGTTTTCTTTGAACCTTTATTACCCCAATGAAAAATGGAGGTATAGTTCTAGGTGTGTCTGTCTGTGTGTGTGTGTGTGTGTGTCTGTTTGTGTATCCGGATATTTGTGGTCAGCATACATTTGTAACTCAAGAACCTCTTGATGGATTAAAATGATATTTGGTACGTGGGCAGGGGTTGGAAAGACAAAGGTCAGAGTTAATTTTGGGCCCCCTGGTGTTTGGCCTTGGTGCTGCATCAGAACTTCAATTTTTTTAATCTTTTGACCTGGACATGCTATGGTCTTGATTTTTTGTTGGCAGATAGCTTGTGATATAAGGAAGAAGTGATGTATGTTTGGGCCCCCTAGTGGCTTGTTCTGGAACTGCAGGGGCAATTTTGTAAAAATCTTCCAAGGAGCATAATGGAGTAAAGGAACAATGGATTTCCATGATATTTATTCAGTCATGAGAAGCTCAAATCGGCATGCAGACCACTTTTCATTGAGGTCATGAGGGAGGGTTAGGGTCAGACAAAAATGTAACAGAGTGACATCAATCCTAATAAATCTATCAACATATATCAGTGTACGTATACATGGTACAGAACATTCGTAGGGCAAAAGCTCAGGGTTCATAGTCCATATCCGTTCATTTTGGTCATTTTTGAAGAGAAAAGTCTGTATGTCATGTCTGTAGACAAAAGGTTTGGATTTTCATTACCCCACATTTGCATGTTTCAGCTTTATTCATTAACAAACAATTTCAGGCAAATATGAAAGACTTTGAGAAAGACCACCTGTCTCTTAGTCTGTTTTATACATTGGGTATGACAATATGATATTCTGTGGGTACAAGGTACCAACTATTAAAAAGAAGCACATAGGGTATCTATCCACAATATTTCAAGCATGGCATTGCAAATCTCCCAAACTGATTCTTCCCCAAACAGATGTACACGCACATGTACAAATAATGTATGTCCACAGAACTTATCCCGTAACATATGAACATGTTCTAAAGCTAAAGTTAAAGTTATGTTTCTACTCTTCCTTACCCAGGTTTGATGCTAAGACAGGGAAGCTTGGAATGAGCTACTCCAGATTCAAAACCTCTGAGCTGAACAGCATCGGTGCACTGATCCTAAAGGTGTGCAGCATCTTCCACATCGCTGATGTCAGATCAGGGGTTGGGGAGGACAAGCAGTACACAGAGTGCAGCAACTTGACCCTAATCAACTTTGTCCTGTATGTCCTTGGACCGACTCATGAGAGAACACTAACCATCTACCTCCTCACTATCCAGGTGGGTCTGCTATTTTTTCAAGCTTTTCACACCTCAAAGACCAACGAAAAAGTCTTCTTGCTTAAGTTGTCCAACCCATTTATATACAAAAATGTTGGACAGTTCATCTCCCATTACATATGAAAAAATATGCAATATTAGATAGTTTAGATAGACATAGCTTTAAAATAGATGACATTTTCATGTTCTGTATACCACTGTCTAACTTTGCAATTAGCCAACGGGCATGATCTTGCTAGTCTCCAAGCAGACCCATCGGTGCCTTAGAGATAATATATTAAAGCTGGCAAAGGAATATAGCCGGCCAAAGGGAGATAGCCGGCTAAGGGAGTCAAACGGGCACCGGGTGCCGCTATACTAAGTCCCTGGCCAGCTTTGATACTATCTCTAAGGCACCGTTGGGTCTGCTTGGAGACTATGATCTTGCAATAAAGTTATTATTATGATAACAGCTGTCGGTTGTGGAACACAATTAAACCTACATTCTCTTGAATATTTTAGATAAGTACTTTTCATTGAAAGCTGCTCAGTTGACAGCTGCTTAGAGCGTGGATATGACATATGAGACTCTCATTGTAGGCGTTGATGAAGGTTAGGCATTCAGGTAATACGATATGCCAAAAAGCAGTTACTCAAGTAACTGGATATGATTTTGGAATGGTCAGACATTTCAACTACTATCCAGTAGTTTCCAAAATCATATCCAGTTGCTTGAGTAATTGCTTTTGGGCATGCTTCTTGTATGACTTGACTGTACAGTGATCTTCTGCATGAGGCTGTTATGCACATCAGTGCATCAGATCGTGATTGTTTCGTGTTGTTTCCAGGTACTTGGCAGTATGGCAGCTTTCTTTATCAGATACCAGCTGGCCAAGATCTTCTATGATGTATAAGATTAATAATCTGTCAGCTAAAATGTTAGTCTACCATGTTCTGACAGCAATAGTAGAAAATATACTCTGATACTGCTCCAGTTATTCTAAAATGGTGGAAATGTTGACAGATTTCTAGTGGTGACACAGGTTCCTCCTTTGGTACATTGTGTGTACTTTCTCTACAGAATCATAGCAAATGAGAATGGTAAGGAAAAAAAGATTATGTAATGTTTCACAGCTGGTGTATGAATCATGAAAAACGATTATGTTTAAAGTACCGCTAGTTCGCCTTTATTCGAGGGTAACCTATATTCGCTGTTCTTAAAAACAGGGTATTTGGGGATATCAAGTTGATGGACGGTGTTGCAATTTGCTTTCTTTTCCAACAATTTTGCAGTTTAGAATCATCGACTTGATATAAAGTCTGTGGATCCCTAAATTTCGAAAACAACAGAGATAGGTTACACGCGGATAAAGGTGAACTTGCGTTACTACAGTTGTGAATTTTTGTAAGACCAATCAATATTCGATCAGTGATCGTATGTAGCTTTCCTCTCCTTGCAACCAGGGCCTGCTCTTTGTAGTAGGCCTTGGGTAATTAACTAATTGACTGTACATTATGCTGCGGATTAACCAGCAAAATAAACTGTATTAAAGTGTTGACGTTTAGTATATGCAAATATAAAATGAATATGCAGTATTACGATTTTTATTGACCCTTACAAAAATATGGTATGACGTTACATTTAAAACAGAAAGTGTATGACCTTATTAATTTGACATTAACCTTTATTTTCTAAATAAATTTTTCCTTGTTTTTACTGTGAATAAATTGAAGAGAAATTACAATTTGTTGTGAATTTATGTTGTAGTGCATTATGGTATTTTGGTTACTGTGACACAAGAAATATTATACTGGTACCTGATAAGAACATACCCCAAAGGAAACAACAAATTTGTGTGAAAACTGTGCTTATCACCTTGCTCATATAGCAGAGTTGCGAGTCAACAACGTAGTACAGTAGAATCCGCTTAGATGCACACTCCATTTGCCAGTGATTTTCGTGAAATTATCCGAATGGTGCAACAGAGCAAAGTTATCAAGACTGCACCCCCATGGGAAGTGTGTGATTATCCATTGTGCAATTAACTGGCTTCTGCTGACTTAGTACATATCTTTCACAGACAGCACACACACAAAAATCTTCTGGTTGTACATCATCATCATCATCATCGGTCGACGTGATCACACATGTTCGCACATGTTTACACACGACGGGGTGATACCGCCCCTTACAGGGTGACATACCCTTTCGCTGGCTAATTACAAGACGGGGATGCGCCAGGTCTCCCGTCCGGGTGAATGATGTAAATCACCGTGTGGCTGATACGGTATGGAGGTTCGCCAGGCATACAACTGGGTGATTTGAAGTGAATCACCAACTCCAAGGGTTTGCTCCAACCACACCGCACCATCGCACGTGTGGGGGTTCTTTAACGTGCATGGGGTGTGACTCTCCCCATACACGGGACCTCCATTTAACGTCCTATCCGAGGGACGACTCATTTTTCACTTGAGTAAAGTGAGGAAAGTCGTGTAAAGTGCCTTTCCCAAGGGCACAAGACCGGCAACACGACAGGCGGATTCGAACCGGCGACCTCTCGGTCACGGGCTGAATACACTACCACTGTGCTACGCGGCCCCACTGGTTGTACAAGGCCTGTCTCAGAAGCATATCTGTCCATATTGCCTTATGATGTGGTGTAACAAAGACAGTCGGTGCACAATCATAGTATGACAAATAATGAA
>NC_049979.1:5600819-5604531 GCF_000003815.2 Branchiostoma floridae
TCCTATAGAGCCAGTATTTACAGGCAGACATTTATATACATATAACAGTACAATAATATGTCCCCGCGCCTTAAGTTTGGGACTGCCCACAAACTGGTGTTAATCGCCTCCACTGCAACACTGTTAAAGATATAAATTGTGCAGGCAAACTGAGCAAATGAATTTTTATGACTTTTGTAGGTTGAGTGCTGTCTAATTTATGAGAGCAGTGAGCATATATCTTTCCTTGACAAAGTACTTGTGACATCACTAAAACATATGATATTCAACCTGGTAGTTAACATGGTATGCACCATCACAGTAACATTCTTGGCATACTTTTTGACAGTTGAATACTTCCATTCAGTATCCCATATGTGCATTTCCTACTCACTCCATATATCAGCCCAATTCTGGACCGTCTTCTGATCTAGCGCAATGGGCAAAAATACTTTAGTAAGGCAACTTTGCAAGCCACATCATATGCAAGGCAGTGGGTTACTAGTACCCTGTACATAATCTTAAGCTGTGTCCACTACAACCATGGGGGAGAATGCCACAATGAAACAGTAAATTTTTGATTGAATGTGATCTGTAGTGGTCACCATTGTTAGTGTGGTGGTGAGATGAAAAATGTAGCAGATTCTACTGCTGACATCTGTGTGAAATTATTCTGAATGTACTATGATAATGTATTACCAATACACCACCTGCCTACCCTAGAATCTACTACCGTAACAGCTTTTATAGTATGGATGTACACTGTACATGACTCTGTACATTTTATGGCCTCAGGTTCTGTCACATACATGTACAAGTAATACAGTTGTTGTATCTAACCCTGGTGCAAAGTTATGAAAAGATAACCATCTCAACAGTACCAAATGGCACTGACACAGCCACTGTACATGTATCTTACAACTTCTGGTGTAATTTCCCAAGCTGTATGAAGTTACCCTGTCCATGAAAAAGCAATGGCAGAGACAAGAAGTAACTTTGTTCTCTTGGTAAGGCATTGAACATAACCTCTTAGGTAAGTACTATGTTGACATGAAAGGTAACATTTTACAACCATAGCATAAGTAAACTGACGTGAAACAAAATACTGTTTTCTAATCTGCTCACGAGAAAATATCACCACCAAACTTGAAGACACAACCAAAAATGCTAATCAGCGAAATGAGTCAAACTACTTCACTGTTTCTCAAGGAGTCTTTCTTCCATCATTTTCTACAGTATATCAAAATGCTTCATGTCTGCCACAAAGTTCTGTTGTTGATATCTAAAATACGACTGATTATTGCTTTCTCTACATATACTAGTATATCAGATCTGAAGACTGAAAATGTTTTTGACTACAGGCAAATCTGCTCGGACACAAAAGAGCGTACAAAATGTACTTGTACACGTATTGCTTTAATCTTCTACCATGTTCAATGGAGGGTGATATGAAACACTGTTCTGGTGAAGGCATCGTCTCCCCTACATATCAGGCACAGTCTCACTTTATCCAACCACTGAGAGTCTGAAATATTGAACTTACCTTCAGCAACCACTGAACACATGAATACACATACCATATTATTGACCACATGTACATTTAGTACACAAATATTTACATTAAACATAGTAATTACATTAAATGTACCATTCATAAATAACACCAAATCTTGGATAAAAGGATATGTGGTCTACTGCCATGTGTATTTCCAAGCATGAAAATAATTTCAGATAAGCTGCTAAGTGACATTTATATAACAAATGATCCAATTTCACTGCAAACTGTATGAAAAGTTCTGGCTTATATCTGTTATTTTCTGAATATGTAGCAGATGACAATACCGAAGTTGTTCACACCGGACGTCATAAAACCAGTTTCCAACAGCTCCAGTTTAAGCCTTGGAGCCCGTAAATGGCAGAAACGGTTTTGATTTCAAGTCTGTCTCCTTCCTGAAATTGTCCAGCCAGAGTCTGTGAGACTTGAGAACATCCTCCGTGCTCCTATTGGAAGTGTCCCCCAGCCTGCCTGAGGAACTCTTGTGGAAGCTTCTTAGCTGGTCCACAGCAGGCACATACCCCCATCTACCGTGTGCCGTGGAGGCAGGATGAAAGGAGTCTCCAAAGTAAGTCTTCCACTTTGTCTCCAGGTCGTGTTCAACACCGTCGGTAACACGCGGGAGGTAGGGGGTCAGTCTCTGCGGTCTGTAGTCCATGCCACCGTACTGACTAGCACCACGTCCTTCCACAGAGGTCACCATGTCTGGTAAGTCTCTGGACACGTGGCTTTCTGCAGGAGGGTGGCTTTCTTTGGCACCTTGAGGGGTTTTTGACATGATGACCTTGAGCACGCTGGCAAGCTCTCTGTTCAGTCTCTGCACAGACTCGGCCAAGGACTGGACGTTCCCGATCACGGCAGGGTTCGTCACCTGCGGAGTTCCTGTAGAGTTGAAGACATCCTGATTCTGTCTGAGGTGATCCAGAGGAGCTGAAATGAAAGAGTATAACATTGATATTAAAAGACTTTCAAAAGTCACACTTAACTTGATGCAACCTATCTACGCACACACTGACAGCTACAAATTTTCTTTTTTTCCACGAACAATCCCTGTGTGGGACGCCCTGCCTGGCATGATTGTAAGTGCTCCCACCGCTGAGTGCTTCAGAGCCAGGCAGGCGGCCCGTCCACCCTAACCCGGAACCTCAACTCCCCTCCATACGTTGCGCCTTGCAGGGCTATTTGGGGGTAATCAAGATGATGATGATAATGAAATATGATTTACCCTACAAAGCAGTATCCTACATTGTATGTATCTAGGATGCTTCAGTGCTATACTTGTTTTTCAATACCCCTTGTTTTATGGCTCCAGTAAAAAAAGGAAGAACCACGTACATGCACAAAGTGTGATTTTACTATCAGTACTGAAATTGAGTAGCTTACTTTGCTTTATGCCAAAGCCATTTTGAAGTTCATGACTGCTGGTGGAACTATCTTCTGAGTCACTCTGCACAAGTCCCAGACCTCCAACTGTGAAGTCACTGTCTGCCAACTGAGAACAAAACAACAATGTTACTGATCCACATACATGTATCTGTATGTAATCTATCCCCCATATAGTAAGGTTCTTCAAAGATACAACCAGAATTATACTCACTTCCAACGTCTGATAGACATCGAAACGTTGGAAGTGAGTACAATTCTGGTTGTGTCTTTAAAGAAACTTACCATATGAGTAATTTACCAACCTAATGGAACTATTTACGGCTGTATGTTATTTTAGTACTAGTATTTGAAAACTGGTGACTCTCAACATATGCAGATGCTCAAAAACGATTCATTCCAAACTGTGTGTATGTTGACCCACATATCTGTATCATCTAGTATTTGACAGCTGGCGACTCTCAACATATGTAGCTGCTCAAAAACAATTCATTCCATGTTATAAAGATCATGTCTTGAACAACATACACACAACTACAGATCAAAGGGAAGCGTTTTGAGACATACTCTGTCCCTTCGCCAACCCAGTAGATCATGTCATATGCTAACAAGAGCTATCTAACACCCAAAAATTGTGACCATAGCTTGTTAAGAACACAATAAAGCAAAACTGGAAGTTGCACTGCAGTACCAAGGGAAGCCACTAGGGGTCCCAAAATCTAATCATTTCCAGCTTTCATCACACCCTACCAACACACCAAGTATGAAACCAATCCACCAAGCCATCTGAGTATC
>NC_049979.1:5604631-5627761 GCF_000003815.2 Branchiostoma floridae
GTGTCCTTCAGTTCCTTGCGCTCCTTCTCTAGCAGCAGGCGCTGGCAGGCTCCCATGCTCATGAAGGCCTGGTCCAGATCCTTGGCTTCATGCTCCAGGTTTTCCTTCACGTCCTGGAGAGGGAATGTCACTCTTCATCATTTTCCCATTCACATTGCCAAACCTTACAGGATCAGGTCCAGGTCCAGATCTGAACCTGGACCTAATCGTTTGTGAATGGGCGATACTCAAAACAATGGTCCATCTTGCTACAATGGAATATGCTTAGTGGAATATACTATCTTTACGTAAACAACCCTAACTGCCTCTGTTAAGTTATTAAGTTAGACCAAGTTTGACTGTAAAAACTCAGTAAAAATGACTATCAACTCTCCTCTACTAAGTCGACTTCACTCCTGTTATTTACTTGGACCAATAAGCCGCAAAACACGTAAACGCTTGCCACCGTAGAGCCAATATAATCTGTTAATTTTCTAATCGATCCAACGTCCGTTCCACTGAATTTTTTCAGTTCCTCTTTTTCCGTACCGGTCCAACAAGAAAAAAAACGTCTTATCTACCTGTAGTAGCATGGACGTGGCTGGCGATGCCGCTCCTATCTGGTTGACCATGTCTCTGCGCCACTCTTGCTTGGCCACCTTCAGCCCTGCCTGCTGCTTCTGCAGCGATGACTTCTGTTTCAGCAGGAACTCCTTTGCTGCCTGGATGGAGTCCGCTTCCCTGTTCAGCGCTCGCAGGTTCCTGTCCCACTGGTGCATGCTGTTGTTGTCACTGAAGTTATCCAGCATGGCGGAGTCATGCAAGTCTCTGATCCAGTCCTGTCTGGGGTTTCTGTACGCAGTGAAGGACTCGTCATCGATGTCGCTGTCAGCTCTAATCCGTTCGCTCTCCTGTCTCCTTCTTCTTGTCCCCCTGTATGCTCTGTCATCCTCCTTGTCTCCCCTTTGGTCATCAGAGGACCAGCCATCCAGTAGACTCCTCAGAGACGCCCTGTCACGTTGGGTTGCGGGTGGGTCGTCAGCAGGCTCCTCCGTTGGCTCAGGATGGACACCGTTTGTTCTGGGCTCCCCCGACAGGTCTCCATCCTTCAGCTCACCGATACTCGCTTGTAATCTCTGGTATTCGGAACCACTCTCTTTTATCTTCTTCTTCAAGTCCCTGGTGAAAAAAAAGAACACCCAGATTGTAAACAATGTGTATGCATCAGCCCTCATCTGGTCAAAATCATTGTTTGTTTGAACCTTTGTTTATTCATGAAAGCTCAAATTGGCCTGCAGGCCGCTTTTCATTGAGGTCATGAGGGAAGAGGCAAGGGTCAGACAACGTATATAACAGAAATACAGTTTAAAGTCCTAATGAGTCTTATAAGCCTATATACACAATTTTACATATATGGTACAAAACCAATAATAGCGAAAGACATGATTCGAGTCCATTCATTTTGGCCCTTTCTGATACTTTAAGAGTCTCTTAAAGGTGGGAGTTGGGGCTGTGCATTGGTCTGGTGGTCGACTGTTCCAGATGTTGGGTCCACAGTAGGCGATGGCCCTTCTGAAGGTTGAGGTATTAAGCTAGGCCAAAGGGTATTTCTGTTGAAAACATTACAATGACAAGGAAAGAGACCAACTTGAGCTGTCCTTCATGGTGGTCCCTGCTCTGCTTCAGTCTCTGGATCTCCCTCTCCAGCTCTCTCCTGGCCTTCTCAGCCTTCTCCAGTTCCTTCTGCTCCTTTCTGCAGACAAGTTTACTGTGTTTAGTTACTCAAAATGTGGAACAATGAGAATGACCAGTCTGTGCAAATTATTTCCAATGCACCACAAACATACCAGTAACGCTAGTTCACCTTCTGTACCTGTATCTGTATCTATATAGCCGGCATAACCGCCCTTCGGCATAACACACCAGCTTCGCAGGCACGCGGTGCGGCAGCAGCTGGTTATATTACACTGAACGATCCGTCACACCTAACTTCTGCACATCTATCTGTAAGTGTTCTTTAAAACTATCCAGAGAAGATGCCCCTACTGTGCTTGGTGATTACAAGTTCCACCTTCATCCACCATGTAACCTATATCTGTTGCTTTTAAAAGCAGGGTATTCAGGGTTTCAAACTGCAACGTTTTGAAAATAGTGGAATATGAATCTCAAAAAAAAATGAATCGCAATCTGAAACCACCGTTTGTCGACTTGATGTCCCTCAATACATTGTTTTTAAAAACAACGGATATAGGTTAGCCAAGGATTAAGGTGAAGTAGCGTTATAGAATAACTGTTCCATTCTACAATCACAAAATTGTCGACAGCAGCCATATACTTCTCCTGCCCTTCCATTTTTTGCCAGGTTTAGAATTAGAAAATTTTTTTTCCATGTTTATCATTAGTCAGAATCTTAGAAAATGAGCGTCTTCCACCTCACCTGAGTAATCTCTGTATGTCTTCTCTCTCCTGTGAGGCCAGCTCAGTCGACTCGTTATTGCTAAAATCCTGTCCCAGAGACTTCCTTTTCTGATTCAGGTCTCGTCTCTTTGTCTGCAGCTCTTCCTCCTGTAGAACAAGGAATAAGCGGCCTTTCTCACAACTTGCAACTTTCAAGTGCATAGGGATTTTTTGTTTGAACCTTTATTTGATGGTGCCAATCATTCAGCTGGGTGTGCTGGTGCATTGGTTGTTCGTTATTGCTAAAATCCTGTCCCAGAGACTTCCTTTTCTGATTCAGGTCTCGTCTCTTTGTCTGCAGCTCTTCCTCCTGTAGAACAAGGAATAAGCGGCCTTTCTCACAACTTGCAACTTTCAAGTGCATAGGGATTTTTTGTTTGAACCTTTATTTGATGGTGCCAATCATTCAGCTGGGTGTGCTGGTGCATTGGTTGTTGTAGATTGTGTGGCAGTCCCTGTCTCGCCTGTAAATCACCATGGCTAGGTCTCCTGGCAGTTGTATGAATTTTTTAGTATTAAGTGCGGATGGAAGCAACTCCAGAGCTAAGATGAGAGGATAAAAAGAGGGGTAAAGGTTTTGAGGAGATGCAAATTTCAGCAAAGTTCACCTGGCAGTGTATGAAAAAAGTTTTCTGACCTCCTTATCCAGATCTTTGTTGGCCTGCTGAAGTTCCTTCTTCCTCTTGTCCAGCTTTTCTTCCATCCGCTTGATTTCTCCCTGCCAGTTCTCCATCTGTTTGTTCTTGGTCTTCTTGTCACCCTCAAGTTCTGACAACCTCTTCTCATTTTCTTTGGCAAGTTTCTGAAGATCTGCCTCCAGCTTTTTCTCAAGGGAAGACTTTTCTTTTTGCTCCTACATGGACAAATATAGCAGTGGGGTGTCAATGTGGATCACTCCAAACATGACTGGTGCCTAAGTGTTGTGAGTTCAGCCCACATGTTGTCAGGTGTCAGGGCTGCAAAGTTGATTGGAAATAAAGTTTCAAAATTTTGTGGACTCTTAGTTACACGACGACATTGTCACATTAACAAAAACTTTGTCAGACAGGTTTAGGTGCCTTATTTGTGCTTTTCTTGATTCAATCTTGTTGTGAGAGTTGTATCTGTTAATGAATGTGCATCTAAACCCATGACATAAAGCTACATATGACTTGTTATCATGACTTACTTCCTCTTTCTACCACTTACTTTCTCTTTATGTTCCTGTTGTAGATTAGCCATCCTCTTTTGATGTGCCTCCTTCAGTCTGTCCATTTCCTTCTGATGCTTCTGTTCAAGTTCTGCTCTCCTCTCTTCGAGAACATCACTCAACTAGACAACATCAAAACAAACAAGACACTGTCAAGATGTTTCATGTTTTATCAATGACAACAGCTTGTACTGTATTATAATTAATTCATATTAATGTGTTTCATTTCTGAACTACAGAGGTGTCTATAGCAGGCCTCTAGCCAGCTCAAAATCTTTATCCGTCAGGCAATTCCCATTTTCGCGAAAATTAATTTTTGCTATGACACAAGTAAACATTGAGAGAAAATAAGATGCCACGCTGATGTTTTGGAATACAATTTTTATATGAATAACTATTTAGTACAAGTTACGTCTTGCCGTTGTCAAGATTGCAATCAAAGTTAGTAGAATGCAATATTCCAGGAGTTAGAAGGACTACACTGAGACCTTGAAAAATGGGTTTTTAATGAGATTATCATATGCGAAAGGGCGCTGACACCCAATTATAACAATAGCAAAACAAACAGTGTGTGGCTTTCTGACTATGGACAGCGTTCCCAAGCCGCCTGTAGCTTTCACCAAGGATTTTTGTCCGTCAAGGATTGGTTTTAAAATATTTCCATCACAAGCAGCAAATTTCCGTCAATTGACGGAAAAACGGACGCTGGCTAGAGCCCTGGTCTATAGTATAACATGTACCACTGATTCACCTCATGTTCATAGTCCTCCACAGCCTGCTGCCTGGTCCCTGCTGCCTTCTGCACCTGCTCCTCCCTCTGGGTTCTCTCCTGCTGCAGCTCCCTCTCCTGTCGAACCAGCTCCTCCATGGCCTGGTCATGCTCCTCCTCCACCTCTCTCCTCCTCTGGGAGGCTGTTTCCTCATGTTCAGCCTTGATTTCATCTAACATCTGAAGAGAAGGACCAAAGCGATGCAACAGAGGCAGTGCCAAGAAATTTCCTATGGGGGGTTATCACACACACACACACACACACACACACATACATACATCATTGCTCATACACAAACAATGAAAACCTCCCACCTGGTCCAGCTCTTCTTCCAGCTGTGTTTTGTACTGCTGTAGTTCTTTGTCATGTTTCTGCTTTAACCTGGCCCTCTCCTGCTCAGCAGCTTTCTCCTCTTCTTCCTCAGCCTTCTTCACAGCCTCCTGCTTCTTAGTTTCCTCCTCGGCCTCCAATTTGGCCATTTCACTGCGCAACTTATCCAGTGCAGTCTTTGACTCTTTCCTAAGATGCAAGAGGTACAACGTGGATTTTATCTTCCATTTTACACCTTCAGGTCTCAATAAAACAACAAAGAGTCTTAGCATGAAAGTAAAGTGATAGCATTTTTTCTATAAGAAAGAGTCTTGTAACGCTGGTTCACCTTTATACATGACCTTTATTCGTTCAATCGTTGTCTTTAAAAACAGCACATTTAGGAGGATTAAGTCTGCAGACTGTGGTTTCAAATTTGAAATATTTTCAAACTGTTGCAATTTTAAAACACCATCCATCGACTTCATATCCCTAAATATGCTTTTTTAAGAAACAACGGATATAGGTCACCCTCGCATTAAGGTGAACTAGCGTTACATGTTGAGTCTTCATTTGCTGCAAAAAATCATCCAAGTTCTAACAGCAGAGATTTTTCCACATCTGTTGCGTGCAATGAGTGTACAGTGATTTCAAAGACATCTGGGGAGGCCACAACCCAGTTAACAGAGCTTAAAATTCATTTCTTGGGTTAGGTGTACTGATGTACCCAAGCTTAAAAAATTGGGAGCACCAAAACATTTTTGTATACTTAGATATCTTTACATAGTACATAAACCTATTTGGGTGTATTTGTGCACCCACAGAAAACAAATGGGTGCACAGTCTACAGTTTTGGGTGCACCAGGGTGCACATGCACCCAGTATTTCGAGCCCTGTATTTGGGTGCACTGGTGCACCCACAGAAAACAAATGGGTGCACAGTCTACAGTTTTGGGTGCACCAGGGTGCACATGCACCCAGTATTTCGAGCCCTGGTTAAGAACACATGTTGAGAGAGGACAGCACAAAATAAAAGACCGCAGATACCTAATCTTGTTTTCTTCCTCTTCCTTCTCGCGTTCCAGTTGGCTGCGGAGCTTCTGCAGCGCATCCTGCTGACCTTCCTTCAGAGCAGCCTCCTCATTGGTGGTTTCCTCTTTTATCTTTAGCCTTAAAGATCTACAACATTGAAATAGCTTTGTTACTGTAAGTGTACTAACAAGCCTTTCATTTCTTGTAAATATTGTACACCTGCTATTAGCTGTAGTGTGCAGGTGAGGTGAGGCATAATCCAATGGTTAGCGGCCCTGCCTCTGGATCTAGAAGCCATTAGTTCGATTCCGGCTGTGTCGCTCACCCGACATGCACGCTACCAGAAAGGGTTGCAGTCCTTAGGACGGAACGTTAAGCCGTGGTCCACTGTTCATTGTGCTTGTCGTAAAGAGCTAGGGGAATTTCCCCAGCACAATGAACCTGTAGATACTGTACATAGCGTCTGTCCTCTCTGTCACGACCAGTGGAAGACTAGCTCTTCAGTGAGCTTAACTGGTTACAGGTCACTTTCACTTTTTTTTTTGCTACAGTGGATATTGGAAGCAAACATTTTGTAAATATAGAATACAACACGGTGTATTCCGTATCACACAAAGTATCAGCCCGACCGCGGGTCGGATCGTATTTATGTCATACCCACCTGAGAAAACCCATGTTTTGATGCAAAATGCGCCAGAAGTTGAACAAATTTGGTGCCCTCGAAAAAAAAAGCGTTGCAACAGTAATGTTCCAACGTCCGTATCAGGTATTCGAACTTTCGATGGTGCCGTACTCGGTCCACTCGAAACAGTTTGATTTATTCGAATGGGGGTAATTGGGGGTTATGCTAAGATGTACTTACCATCTACAGTATAATCTGAATTATACCTCATACGAGACCTTGTTCAGGGAGAGTACAATATGCAGTATTCCTGGGAATCGCTAGATGGTGCACACATACAAAGAAAAGAAAAGCAAAGCATGATGGGACCTCACGTGATGACGCCCCTTCCCAATCATCATTGACTGAGTGCGAGAGTAGATAAATAAGTCTGTGCTGTCCATGGGTGGGTAATGTTCACTAAATCCCTGCAGCTGAACATAAGTTACTGAGGGTGGGAAGATATACCTGAACAAGGTCTCGTATGAGGTATAATTCAGATTATACTGTAGATGGTAAGTACATCTTAGCATAACCCCCAATTATACCTCATTGACTCGACCTTGTTCAGGGAGAGTACAATATGCAGACTCCAAAGCTGTATCTGGACAGCACAGGTATCAACTGAAGTATCAGTTATAGTCTAAGAAGGTCAGTTCTCGTGACCTAATGTCCTACCAGAATAACTGTTAGATAACACTGAGTGCCTGATGAACAAACACTGAAAAAGCATTAATCCTTAGGACTTGGTAAACATTGTCCAGTCCCGTCAACTTACCCCCCCCCCCCCTTTTCCCAAGGGGAAGGAGACATCCTCAAGTGACCTTTGAGGAGAAAAACACAACCTCTTGTTTCCCTTCATTAGACATTAGACATTAGATGAAGTGGCTGATCCTCGTGAAAGAACAGCCTATAACAATAAAACAAATCAATGTTTATTGCACAACAATTGTAACGGGTACAATGTAAGGTAAGGCAATGTATAGCATGCATGTGTTGAACGACTGGGCTAATATAAGAGCGCCCAAGCCATCTACAGTGTATCGACCACAGGAAACAATAGCTGAAATTCAAGCTAACTGTGGCTCTAAATAAACCAAAGAGTACCAACATACCAATAATACATTTGAATTGGTGTGGTTCATGCAAAACATGAAGTCAACTGTGTTAGATTCCTCCGGAATCCCCATAACGTGTGTAACAACATACTGAACTTGTAACAAGTAGGAGCCTCATCTGTGGTAAAGGCAATCTTTACAAATACAATCGAAGTGAGTACCAATTTTGGTAACTCAACACCACATTTTAATGTTTCCAGTCAAGTGGATTGCAGGCTGCCAGAAGCCAGCCTTGTGAGCCTAAATTGCATGGCTCACTTGTCACCAATCACCTACCGGAAGCTTGGGATAGTGAAGTTCAGAAAGGTGTCTGGTAACTTACATTGTTCCCCAACACCTAATTTAACAGTGAACTTTTTACACTCACACATGAGTACAGTTCCACCCTTAACGTGTGAACTTGTATATTTCACTAAGAAACATTAATAGCAAGAAGTACTTGCAATATGTCAATATCAACTGACATCAATAGTAGTACTGAAGGACAAGGCACATTGTGGGCCTTCGTCATGTTGCAGACACCAGCAAGACTATAAGGGTTGACATAGTATGAAAAACATCACCAGTTTCATCGTATTAATCCCATCACGTGCCATCATATTGATCACATCACATATCTCATCATATTGATCACATCATATGTCTCATCATATTGATCACATCATATGCCTCATCATATTGATCACATCACATGTCTCATCATATTGATCACATCACCTGTCTCATCATATTGATCACATATCTCATCATATTGATCACACCACATATGCTTCAGAATACTGACCAGCTGGATAGTATGATAAAAACCCAGATGGTAACAATGCAACAACGTCTATTAAACGTTAGTCTGTGTGCAAAGACTGCACAAGATAATTAAATTGATCTTCTCTGCAATGTCTGCCATGATCAGTTTTGATCATGGTTATGTGTAACATGTTCTACAACTCTGTTGTAAGTTACCTGTGAACTTAAAAGGAACACATTGTGCTACTTCAACACCATGTGAAGAAGAAGGGCGACGGACTTTTTCCGTCCGTAGAAGCGCCAGCAGTAGCTTAACGCTAATAATAAGCCACAAAACATGAACAAAACATAATGTAAATGTAAGCAAAATTGTCTGCACAATTTCTCCGCACAACTCAACCATATTAGCGATAGTTGTGGAGACGTATCAAGCTCGGGCAGCGGCGCCAATTCAGAACAAGAGTTCCGAAACTTGAAGTTCACCGTTCATGATGGTACATGTAGCAAGGCGTTTTGCCCCTTGACTTCAGATTACCGCTGTACACGTAACCAATTAACTACTAGTGTAAAATTAGCAGCCAGAAAGGTAGCTAAGTTAATGTAAGGCGGCTGAATTGCGTACTCGAGGCCCCTCCTCAAAAACAGGGCCACCGATTTCCCGAAAATTATGAATGGAACATCGGGGGGCGTTCATGCCGACAAGATAAAAGGCGGGTTGCTTTTAAAAACCCATGACACCACTGAACGTTACGCTGATAATGGACTTTCAGTCGGATTCAACCAATGTGATGTTCCCGATAACGTAAAACGTGTAAAAACACTGGTCTATAGCTGAGCCTGGAACGTAAATTATGGCGGCCAAAATGTTACCAGCACGTTCCAATGACCTTTTGACCCTTTAATGGGGTCCTCTAGCGATTTAAACAAGAATCGCACTTCTGATACAACATTAGCCATCGGTATTTATAAACATCCGACTAAGTGCTTGTGGATTCGGTAACTAGGACCGTAAGTCTACTGGTAAGAATAACAGGTTTCACACCTGCATACGAGGTATTGAGCGTCCACAATATTCGAACGGTAGTGTCCTTGATTGGATCAAGGATAAGTTACCTGATTGGCTACTCAATAGCCCCTGCTCTGGTGACTGGGCATCCCCGCCAGTCCAGGACGAGCACGTGGCGAGCAACTGTATACAAATGCTCAGATGGTCGGCATATAATAGTTAATCAACCAGTTAAAGAACGTGGTTAATATTTTCTTCATCCTAAAACAACAGGAAGAAGACAACGTTCCGGTGTCAAACACCAACATGCTAAGAATGATGAGGATACTTCCAAGCCGAGCGATGTGGACGCAAGGCTAAACAGTGTATAACTGACAAGTGTCCGCCATGTTCAGACTATATTGCCTGTTTGCACTATAATGAACACAACAAAACTCCATTGTCGGCTCTTGTGATAAGGCCGTGCCGAACAGCAAAAAGGTAAACAATCGTTTTAACCGTAGTAAGTAGGTAAACACAATAATGTTACCTGAAGTTCCGTGAAGCACACAGAGCTCCTTCTTCCCATCTTCTGGAACATACTTACCAGGAAGAAGTAGAATCATAAGAATGCTCCGCAACCACGCCCGGGACGGTCAATCCTGAGTGAGCGGAGTTCGGAGGAATACCGCCGACCATTTGCCGACAGCATTCGCAATGTTTGCATTGTTTGCATAACAATGGTTTATTAGAAAGGGCACGTGTTCCTCGTATAGAACAATATTCTATCAAGACTACCAAAAACATGTTAGACTCGTCAACATGAACATGTTAAATCTTGTTGTCTAAGTAACAACAAAGAGCCAGACGTTGAACATACATGTGTATTAACTACGTGCGTGACCAGTCACACAACGTCCCAGACGAATTCAATTTCGTCAATTGTCTTTGTGGAGCATTCTCCATGATAATGCTAATTACGGACACACATTTCTAGTATGGCTAAGTAATTGATAACTTTATTGCCATAAAAAAGCTTCCCTCAGGGACAAGCTTTAACATAAGCTCCCAATATTTTATTCACCTGGAGCTTCTCTTGTCAGACAACTGCGACGTATCATAGTCAGCAGAAGAAGAAGGGGAGGCCCCTTTCTGTGCCGATTGACGTCTTTCCTAAGTCAACCGCTCATAAAACGACTTTAAATTATGGGGAAAACTGCTGGACGCTCCTCCTTGACGAGCGTAGAATGCAACGGCAACATGCCTAACAGCGTGTTCAACATGGAAGCTTATCCGAGCAACCATAACGGAGCGACCGGAGCCCGTAATCTACTTACAGTTCCATTGAGATGTCGATTACCCCGACCGGCCCACGTGGCACGGCGGCTGCCGCTCCTTCTGAATATGGATGGAGCCGCGAGAACAGTCTTCCACCGTTCTCGAATCTTTAGCGTCACCTGGCGCAAAGAACGTGGGGTATTACCTCAATTCTCCGTGCCTGCTGCACCGAAAGGGCCAGTGCCTCAACCTCGGGCACCATGGCCATAGCGGCCGTCTGTGGCTGCGCTATCCTCCAGGTTTTTCGGCCTGGTGCGCCGATAATGCCAGCTCCGTGTAAGGCACAAGGTATGACGGCCGTCTGTATACGTAGCCTCGCCGATAACCTCCAGGTTCTACGGCATGCTTGGCCAATTCTTCCCGTGCATGTTGCGCCGAAAGGGCCTTTTGGTCCTTCCCAGCGCCTGGCAAGCCTTGAGCGCTAAGCTCGACCGCCAGTACCGATAGTAGCCCGCCGATAGGGGCTTTTCACCCTTCCCGGTCTTACGGCCTGCTGCGACGATAGTAGCCGGCCGATAGGGGCTTACCCAATCGGCGGCATGGTGCGCCGAAAGTGGTTCTTCTCGTAGCCCGCAGCTCCACCACTTGATTCCAACAACGAAAAACTGAGTCACTACCGGATCGTACCGGAGCAAACTCGATGCGTGCACCTTGCGCGAAGCACAAAAGGAAATGATGATTGGGAAGGGGCGTCATCACGTGAGGTCCCATCATGCTTTGCTTTTCTTTTCTTTGTATGTGTGCACCATCTAGCGATTCCCAGGAATACTGCATATTGTACTCTCCCTGAACAAGGTCGAGTCAATGAGGTATAAGCCCGGGCCGTACGGAAAGTTATCAGCCGGTCCGGAACACCCGTATCGAACATTTTCGCGTCACAGGTATGACATAAAAGCAAATACAATCTGATAATTGATCACAGACACGTACCTGAGGTTCATTTCTTTCTCCTGGTTGAGTCTAACCCTCTCCTTCTCTTCCTCTTCTTTTACTTTCTCTCGTAGCTTTTCTAGTGTTTCTTCCTTTTGTTCCAGTAGAGCCATTCTGGCCTTCTCAACTTCATCATCCTCATCATCTTTTATTTGTAAAGCAGGTACTTTCCGTATCCTAAAAACCAAGGCACATGTTTCAGTTTCAGTCACAGTCTTGTCAAAATGGGAAAAATAAACAAACTTACCAAATGTCCTTTCAAGAAGGAATAGCATTTCCTTTCAGTTTTGTCTCATCACCTAAGTACAAAACCTAAATAGTATTGTTTGTTTGTTGGTTTATTGGGATTTGCAAACAATTCAGTTCAAAAAGCAAGTTCAGAAGTAGCATCAACATCAAGTGAACGCATAGTCGAAAGTGATTTGATTTATACCATCCAGAACATTTCACAAAATCAGGCTTTTACACAAATTACATGAGTGAGTGGTTCTATCCTGTTTCTTTGCTTTCCTGATTGCAATTTACATGTACTTTCACCAGCAATATGTCAGGTAAAAATGTCATGCGTAATAATGTAATTCAGATTTTTGCACCTACCTATCAGTTGGTACTGAAGATTTGGGACTTTCCTGGTGCTTCTCTAGTTCAAAAGATGGTCTTAATACTGCATCCTGCTCGTATGGGGAAACAGAGAATAGAAAAGAACAATGTTATCACTGAGACTGTTGTGATGCATTTTAGCTAAAACTGACCTTGTGTATCATAATAAGTTATACTAGTATATAAAAAGAATCTTGAACAACATTTAAAAATTGAGGGTGTAAAATGTATGTGTAAAATGAAGACTCACAGGAGACATGGAGGATCCTGACTTCATGGACCTGTTCATGTTGTCAAGTGGATTAGGGATGCCAAAATCCTGCACAAGAACAAAATCTCATGTTTTTACCATTTGAACTACAGAAAGGTTTTTGTATCGTTGAAAAAAAAAACTGGCCATCAAAATGACTGTCAGACAAAAGCCCAATATTCAACCAGTGTTTTCACCAGTCCTTTTCAGCATACAAATGTATGTGGCCCCTATGCTGTGATTTGGATCCCCTACACTGTGATTTGGGTCTCTACGCTGTGTTTCAACCAGCAAAGGGGACTTTTTCTGTTGTTTTGTAACAAAAGTTTGCTTCTATTTCACTAAATTTGGCCCCCAAAATGCAGCAAAACAGTGTTTCTGAGGGTTATATATCTAGAAATTTTCAAGAGAAGGATCATCCCCCAGAAACCTGACAATGCTCACGCCTGCATCACGCACCACGTGGCTTTGCTGCACTATCAAAGATGCCCCCTATGCTGTGATAAAACCCTGGTGAGAACACTGTCAACAATCCTGAAGCACAGTGGCAACTTCAACCTACCACATCTTTCCCATCATCATCATCATCAGACTCCTCAGACGAACCTCCCAGCATCCGCCTGTCCTCCAGCTTCTCACTACCTTCTGAAGACTGCAAAACAGGTAAAGATTTCCTCACATAATAGGCATATTACAAATTTCATTTCATTTCATTTTCAAGCTATACAGATACCTGTGTACACTAACACAAATGTGTGTCAGATACAAAACATATTTAACCATCTGAATAGATCTAACTTGCATATCATCTAAGTTTGGTAAACACAAGATGTATGCTAGTTCACCTTTATCCGCAGGGTAACCTATATCCATTGTTTAAAAAAAACGATATCAAGTCGACGGCGATGGTTTCAAACTGCAATTTTTAAAATACATAAACGTGTTGTAGTTTGAAATTACAAATACACCGTCTCTAAGTGCCCTTAGTGCCCTGTTTAAAAAAAAATGGATATAGGTTACCCCCTAAATTAAGGAGAACTAGCGTTAATAGACAATGGTCTTCAAAGAAATTGCCTAAAGGTCAGGGACAGAAGACTCGAAATTCCTACCTCGTAACCGAGATTCCCAATGTCAAGGTCATCCAGGTTGAACTGTTTACCCTTGCCAAGACCGGCTGAGCTCTGTGAATTAGAAGTTTAACAATGTACATCTTCTGTACAAGTGTTTTAGCACTCACACACTCACTATCCAGTTTAACGTCTGTTGTTCCCCATCCCTTGGGGGTTAGACGTGCTTGCACGTAGATGAGGGGGCTTGATGGCCAGCCTGAATTTTTTTCCATCCCCTGGATTTTGAATGGAAATTGATGATCTAAAGGGGTCTGGGGGCATACTCCCCAAGGAAAATTTTTAAATCTTGACCCTCTGAAATGCTCTTTCCTGCATACTCCTTAATAAACAAACAAACAAACAAACAAACACAGCTCTCACCTCACTGTCATCGTCCCGGTTGAGACTTGTTAAGAGGTTGATCCCCTCCCCGATACCCCCTGACCTGTTCAGGCTTCCGCCCAAGCCTCGGGACATGTCCATGCCCAGGCTGCCGGGGCCTCCTCGCTAGAATGCACAATCAACATTATCATCATCAGTCCCATAGCTTTTTAGTCAGCTGTAGGCTGGTTAAGCTGTAGGGGCAGCACAAAAACAACTGTCATGCTGACTCAACAGGCTTTTAAGTTTTAGTCTCCTGGTGGCACAATCAATCAACTTTTAGCATCTTATCTAAAAAATCGCCCTGTGATAGTTAGGCATAACCCTGTCAGTCTCCTTCAAACTCAACATGGTCTGTAGACTAGAGTAGAGGTACAAAATCTAGTTGTACAATAGTCATGCTTTTTGTCACACTAAAGTCAATGGTGTTTTATCAAGAATCGAGACAGGTACAGTTACTTCTTATGTCCTGTCATTAATTGTGTGATCAGCTACATGATATATATATATATATGATGGTTCTTTTAAATTTCATAACTTTCAACATTCTGAGCTATACAATGTACTTTATAACAACATTTCCATTTACATGTTCAACCTAGTGTTGCCAGGCCTTGAGAAGTTTAAACAAGGTGAGAAAAAAGTTAATGATTAAACTGACCAGTGAACCCAGCGGTGACAAAGGCTCAGTTTTCAGGGGGGCCAGACCGCCGAGCCCTCCTGACCGACCAGTGCTGCCCAAAGAGCCGGTCAATGGTCCCAGGGTCCCCAGGGGGCTGGTGGGCTCACCCTTCAGTAGACCAAGTCCCTAGGAAACATACAGGGGATGATGTGAAAATCCTCTTGTATCACAGAGCTATAATACCAGTAATTGTGCAGCATACAAATAAATGTATCACAATGGTTGATCAATATCTGCAAGATTCCTGTATATTACTATTTTAAGTTATATTAAGTTACCATAGAGAAAAATGAACTGTATAAGGTTGTACAAAACCTACTTCCTTATTTTATACACCTAAGTTCTGTAGAAAAATTCAATAAAGGTGCAATTAAGGCCTTTAATCGATTATATACCTGTGTTTGTGCCTTCAATGCTGGAGAGGTTCCCCCCTTCTCCTTCTTGTCCCTTTTCTTCTTTCCTGGCTTTTTACCAGATGAACCTGAAATATGCAAAACACATCATACAGTAAATACGTCCACAATTACTTCACCTGTAAATGTAGTACATTGGAATTTGAATTCAACCAACACAAATTACATCCCAATGTTTTTGCCAGAAAGTACTAGTATGATCAGATCACAATCATACGAAGTATGGGACATTTGTGATTACCTCCTCCCAGTTTTTTCTTGTCCCTTTCTTCCTGTACCATCTTGCGGTAGTACTCATCACACGGATGATCCCACACACTGTCTCCAGTGGAAAAGTTGAAGTAGTAGATATCGCCATTGCCATCTTGACTGTTGGACAAAAATTTAATATGATATAATTATGATACTAGTACCTATAACTGCACGCTAAACTGGTTTTGTTGATGCTGGTTTTCATAAATTACAATTAACCAATGTCATCTAATATGTTGCATTTCCCTCTTAAAATGATCATTACTGCCTTTGGATCTCCTGATATTTGTGATACATCATTATGAGGGTCTGCATGCTCTTTTACGTAAGGCGTAGGCAGCCCATTTCATTTCCTGTAATTCGTAGGGAAAATAATCTTATCTACGTAATTGCCTTCCTTGATTTAGCGTAAAAACGTAGGGGTTTCTTCTGAATTCAGTGTAAATCGTTGTCGGGACCCCCCATGCAGACCCTCCATTATGGATCAGTGACATCGAACTGTTATAGCGACATTCACCTCAATGCACTAGTTAGGCAGGCTCATTGTCATATGTAGAAAATGGGTTGGGCAACAATGGCCAAAAAACATGTTATGGTTAAGCAAGACAACAAAATGTGATTTGAATAAGACCATCAAAATTGGATGAAATCACAATTTCCTGGTCCTAATAAAAACAATATTGATAAATCTCTCTTGTTTGCAGTCTGTGGTACAGTGTAAACCTTTTACTAGTACAAGGCATTTGTTGTCAAGGTAAAGGATTTGTTTCAGTAATTGTATTCACAACACTGATTTACCTTGATTTGAGCTTTACGTTGATCTACGCTATTTGTTCTTATATTGTATCTATATGTATTAGGGCTGGGTATCGGTACAGCGTACCGGTACAAAACCGTTTTTTCTTATTGGACCGGTCCAGAAAAACCGGACCTGAAAAAATTAGGTGGACCGGATGTTGGACCGATTAGAAAATTAACAGATTATTTCATCAGGCATTCACACGTTTTGGCGCTTGCAGGTGGAAGAAAATAACAAGAGTGAAGTAGAGTAGAGTTTATAGTAATTTCTACCAAGTTTTACAGCCAATCGTACAGGTGCAGTTAGCATTGTAGAATTTTAAAAAGCCAGTGTAAGTCTAATACTCCACCAAACAGATTTCTTTATAGTGAAATGGACCATTAGTATGAGTCATACTGAATCAGGTCCAGGTTCAGGTCCGGACCTGGACCTGATCCCCTGGACCTGAACCGGACCTGGACCTGAATTTTCTGTACCGGTACCCAGCCCTAATATGTATTATAACTTGATGTATCATTTTGTTATGATTTTGTTATGTTGGCTTTGAATTGAAAAACCGTCTTCTACCAAGAAACACCTGTTCCGCCATACCCTCTACTGTATTTTGGAGAATCTTAATAAATACATAAATAAATAAATATAGAGAGGACATCATAAAATGTCCTTGGTTATTGCCATACCATGGTTTCCAGTCATCAGGAAGTGGAGCGTTGATCCCTTCTCGGGCGACCCACAGCAAGTCTTGATCTTTGGGCAGCTGGAGTCCCAAAACCTCCAGTGCATACTCACGGATTTCTGTGCAGAATTTAGTATACATTAGACTTGTTGGTGATAGTACATTCAACATAATTATGGAGAGCAGAGCAGCAAGAGCAGAGCTACTAGAATTTTGAGTCAATTTAGATGTGGGAAAATAAGGAGGATATCTACTGGCTGTGGTTCAAGGTAAAGGTAAAGAAAATACGATAATTTAAACATTTCTAGTGTTGCTTCCATAATCATAATTTGATCATGAATGACCATCAAAGAAGTTATAAGTCCTAGTAATCGACTTGAAAATGCTTCATGAATTCCCGTCTTCATATCATGTGATTGATTCCAAGAGAGTCACCAGTTATATAGGTAGGAGGGTTGCAAAAAAGGCCCAATTCTCACCTTCCTCCGTCGGCTCGTAGGTCTCATCATATTCCTCCTCAAGGATCAACTGGTCATTGATCATCATGGTCGCAGGTTCGGCCTTCAGCTGAGTGGACAAGGAGAACGTGCAAAAAAAGACGATAATCTATCATGCACAGATTGCGTAACAATAAAGATTTTACGTTATTCTTATTACTGATTTAAATGGACAAATTATGAAGTTAACGTCTTCTAAGGTGGGAGGGGGGCAAGATCTTGACGCCCACATTTTCGCTAATTTTTCGTGTATATTTCTCAAATGCGGGGATTATAAATGTACTAACAGTAACACTTACCGACTGTGATCATAGGCTAATATTTTCTCGTGGCTAATCTGTATCCTCTACCCTGCGTGAAGGTGAAGTGGCGAGACCTCTCGTTGTCGGTGGACTTCTCAGGTTCGAACTGTGTTGATGTTGTCGTGACGCTTCAGATGCCGCTTGTTGCGCTGCACCATCATTTTCGACGTGACCTGGTACCGTCTTCCTACCAACGTAGCTCAGTGTCATTCCTCCATACCTCACAATGTCCACGACGCGTTGTTGCTGTGGACAGAAATCGCACTTTGAACGACGCACCAGAAGACGAGGTGACGGCCGCTGCTCTATATCACCTTCCGTTTGTGTTTGACGCTTACCCTAAGACTCATACCGGCGTTTCAATGTGTCAGAGCACCAGGATGACAAGGTTAGCCGCATATAAAAGTAAATTAAACGTATGAAAGATGGTTTCGTTAATAAAAGATATGCGAAATTGTGGACGAAAGAAAGACATTTCGTTGTGACGTAGAAATTTAACGCAATAAATCGAGATTTGATATCGGAAAAACAGGGAAACGTCATTTATAACAGCATTGTCTTGTTGGCAAGTTGTTGCAAATTCAATAGAAATAAAATGATATATTAATATTGATAATATATATAATAATATTGATGAGCATTTCTCAATTTGCGAACACAATATTTTTTTTAGCTGATATCATTTTAAATGACTACTTAGAACGTCTGCCTCCTTTCGACACCAGTAACGGATGGACCCCTTGTGCGTTTTGTCACGACTGATACTTCGGTGTGAGACCACAGCTTGGACGAGCTACGATCCAGGAGGACGACAACAATCAGTCAATCGAAAACATTATGGTTTGCGAAAAGTGTAAGTTTGAACGGTGTTATGTCGTCGTGTATGTTTTGCTCGTGCTTTAGAGAGGAATAATGTTACAGGTTTCACTACCTTGAACCCGTAAATTTCAGCATCCAAAGCGAAGAATTTGCGTATATGTGTGTGTCTTTGGTTGGTTTAGGGGACTCGTTTAGGGGAGGGGGGTGTACTTTTATTTGGCATCAGGGCATCATGATCACTCCGACTTTTCCTTTCCGAGTTAATAAGGCCAAGAAGAAAACAGTGACTCCAAAGCCTTTATGGTGCATTTAAAGGGCATGGCTTAGCACTGGTTAAAGCATAAACTGTTTCAATTCCAAGACAGTCTGGATAACCATATGCGACAACACAGTGTGTATTACGACTACAGAGCTCTGCATGACCCTCAGTTACCTGTAATGACAGTAACCTGATATTGAAGAGTGGCTTGGACGTTCCTAGTACAGTAGGAGCCAGTTAATTGCACGTCGGATAAACCCACACTTCGGTCAATTGCACGGAATCCCCAAATCCCCTGGCAGTCAACTGAGTAACTTCGCATTACCGACACGCCAGATAATTGCACGGAATTCGCCGGCAAATTGGGTGTGCAATTAAGTGGCTTTACTCCTAGTGTTACCAGAAGAGCTCTACTCTACTCTATGTAGTCCTGGAGACTCTATATCATGAGCGAGGCTATCGACACACCCAGTGTGTCGATAGCCTCAACAGGCTATTGACACACTGAGTGTGTCGATAGCCTGTTTAGGCTATTGGCACACTCAGTGTGGTGATAGCCTGTTGAGGCTATATCATACCCATACATAATATTTGTACAGTACGGGTGGACGTTTCTGCTTCCTTACTTCCTCACCTGTAGAAGATAGAAGCAGAGATGTCCACCCATACAGAATCTCCAGGACTAAGTACTATCATAATATGGTACTTTTATCTCCCAGCAACAATTTTTCTCATGGCATATATTTTGTTATAGGCCAGAAGAAATTGGGTAAGGTCATCACTCCAGATCCCTGGAAAGATGGAGCAAGAAACACAACTGGTACATTTAATAATTTATTGATTTGATTTATTACAAGATTTAACGTGAATTAGCAGTGAAGCAGTTATCACAAAAGTGATGGAACATAAAACCACTACGAACATTAATACTGCATTTAAATTTTATTTATAAAATTATAGTAGTTCCATGTCCACAGACAGTCCAGTCAAAGCCAAATGCATTCATCACCCCAGGCATATCATGACTTATCAATATACATTTGTATCATCAGAGGGATTCATAATTTCTGTAGTGGATCTCACTAGGAATGCCTTTCACCTTGAATGTTCACCATTGATTGGGGGAATCTGTTTGCTTGAAGTTGAACAGGTATTACTTTCCAAGGATCCTGCCTAGTCATCTAAAACTGATCACTGGTCTGTCAGAACATGAATAAATCCAAGCATGTTTGTGATAGCATGCAGTATGACAGAGAAAAGGGCCATGACTCTATTGCACATTAATAAGTGAAGACAATGCATTTATTTCTGTTTTCAGAGGGAGGTGGTAGGAGAGTGAATGAAAACAAGTTGCTGACCCAGAAGAAAAACAGGTGACGATGAGTCAAATATACACTCCAACATAATTAATATGAACCTACAGTTGTTTTGAAATATCCTTACATGTACTTGGTACCAAACTTTTTCTATAGGGGCTCCTTACACACACAAGCCTACCCTATTTTTTTTAGTTTAGCGAGTGTAAGGAGCCCTGGTAGAAATAGGATGGCACCCAGGCTACCTTACATGTACTACCTAATTCAAATTATGTGAGATCCTGAGATACTGAGGAGACGCAATCATTTTGTGCATTTTATTGCTGTACTTTGCAGGTTCTCCCCCTACCAGGAATTCCGTAAGTGCAGAATCTGCAAGACAGTTGTACACCAGAAGGGCTCCCACTATTGCCAAGGGTGTGCTTACAAGAAAGGTAGGACCTAGACCAGCTCGCATTAGCACCTTTTGATAGCACTGCGTTATTAGTAGTGAAGGACCAGTACTGGATTCATATGTAGTAGTTGTGGCCTTGGTCACAATTTGGTTAAACATTTAGCCAAATTCTTCTTCTGGTTGTGTCTCCAACTTCAGTAAGTTGAACTTGAAGACTCTGACACAGTGGGGGATAGGGGTATTCTTGGTATGGAGGGGTGGTCGCTAGGTTTTGTAATTTGAATCAAGGAGGTTATTTGAATGTTTGAAAGAGAGATATGTATTGGTGTAATACAGGGTAGGGCAGCTTGGAGAAGGTTGATGTATATGATTGTTACCTATTATCCAATGGTCATTGTAATAGAGTGTTTCTTAATTTATCTACTTTCATTTGAACACAGGAATCTGTGCCATGTGTGGAAAGAAAGTGCTGGATACTGCGAGCTATAGGCAATCAACAACATAAGCAAGAGTCAGCAGACACTGATGAAGGAACTGGTGATGAGCTGTATCATAGTTGACAGATACAGAAATCTTGACAGCTGCATTGCTTCAGACCTGTCAGATTGGAGTTAGACTGTCATATAAACAGATGAACAAACAAATATGCGTATACACAGGTATTGTAAGAGGTTTGAGACAGATATTTGAGTACAATGCTCAAAATGTACCCTGTCAGAATTTTATCTCATTTCAATAGTGAGGAGATGCACGGAATATAATCTGTACAGTGCAGAGGTGCTGCCAGACATTCATGGTTGCATATTATGTACCAGATGACACGTGTGAAGAAAAGAACTAGCATTCTGTTCACATGGACAATTGAAGCAAACATGTGCTGGATGTTTTCCTAAGTCAGCATGCTTATCAATTTTCATCTGTGTTTGTACTGCCTATTGATTCTTTTTGTACAAATGTTTGGATGATGTCTAATGCTCTATCTATTTGAACTGCAAGGAAGCCAAACATGGCTTTTGAATATACATTGTAGAGATGAACTCTGCTTTCAGGTTGGACTGTACTTGAAATCACTGATGTGTAAATAAACAATAGAACGCAATGACTGTTGTTTGGTTCAAAGCAACAAATACTGATATTATTAGGTGTTGTCTAAGTGGTGTGGAAAACAGAAGCACATTACACACTAAAAATTATGCAAATGCATTCCAGATTTACATGATCTGTGTGTCGATGAAGGTTAGACAATACATGATCTATGCATTGTGATATTTACATTCACGTCACAAATGTGAAATTCCCATCATTGACCACTATGCAATTAAGGCATTTTCGTGCTGATTGTACAAATTAGTACTCTCCAAGCAGAGGTTTGGCTCTGAATGTTTTTGACATTTTTTGGTCATTTTTATCGTGCCTTCTATTTTGTACTGTTCTGTTTGTCTTGCGGCCAAAGCGAGACAGAAAGAAAGTGGTACAAAAATGCATAAAAACACATCAACAACAGCCGGAGCCGAACCTTTGCTTGGAGAGTAGCAAATCAGACCCTTAGTTGCATGTTTGGTACATGTATCTGCTTTTAATCCGCCACAGATCACACATGTTGCATGTATAGAAATCATAGAATTTCCTTATGTAAATTAACTCCTAATTTGCATTTCATTGTCTACATCTCTAAGGTACATACCCCAAAAGATGAAAATCATTTCCAGCTTTCGTGAAACCTCACAACACCAATCCACCAAACATGAGTTACTTGTTGACAAAATTGACACACTGTCAACAACTAAAGGAGTCAATAAACAATAAACATGACCACGGATGCTGCCAAGAATATAACCTCCATTTATCATTGAGGTAGAAATGAAATGCACAAGTAAGCAAAAGTGAAACAAGCCTGGCAATGGTGAAGATGGTCTCTAGATATTTTGTAAGTTGCTGGTTCCGAGGCCTCATGATAAAGATGGGACTTGCATGGATTCTGATGCAACTTAAGACTGTATTATAGTCTCAAGATGCCACTATTTGTAGATCTAGCTCCTATTTGCCACTAGAATATGATATTATTATGTACTCCTTACCATTTTCCTGGACTTCATACATAGATAACATACATGTACATACAATGGTCAATATTTACAACATCAATTAAAAACAGTCATAGTATATACACAATACGCAAGTCATGGAACTGCCCAGATCATCAGCAACATCTCACCAACTTGAATTACCACAGCCCTACTCAAGACTGCATCTCTGCCTTGAATTCAAGCACCTTATCCTAGACTTCTCCTCTGACTGGAAATCCAGTGACCCTGCCCAACAATGGCTGCATGGTTGGAGTGCCAGTGGTCCTGCCTTACATGCACTGCCTCCACCCTGGAATTCCATCAATCTGTGGCCTACTGCCCCAGTTTTATAGGCCCAAATGCCTCTAGTCCCAAAGGGAGTCTGCATGACCCACTTTCTACCAGCTGTTGGAATTCCAGCGGCCATGCCCAAAACTGGCTCCCTGACTGGAATTCCAAACATTCCTATGGACCAGTACAGCATTCCTGTGGACACATGCCTGTACAATTCCGAGAATATTTGCAGACTGAACACACCATTTGGCACGCCTCTGAGGCGTCGCCAAAAACACTAACACTAACGTTTGGTTTGGTAACGTTAACGTTTAACGTTGCCGAGTTCCTTGGCCGCAGAAGTACGCAGCCTTTTATCTGAAACAAACAAACAAACAACAGCTTTGATATCAATTGGGCCGACGATTCTGTGTCGTCCAAAGGAACGTCTCCCTCGATATCTTTTTGTTTTGTTTTGATCGGACTACTTTGTTTCTTGGGACCAAGGATAGCCTCTACCAGGCTTCGTG
>NC_049979.1:5627861-5649606 GCF_000003815.2 Branchiostoma floridae
CGAACCACGAAGCCTGGTAGAGGCTAACCAAGGACGTTACATCAGGTCCTTGTTGGGACATAGCCGCCTACGCGCTTCGGAGTAATACGTAACAGAATATTAAAGCAGACCTCAACTCTCACGTGGGTCCAGGGTGGGTCGTCGACTCGTGCAACAGCTCCGTGTTTTATATCCAAATACTCTCAGACTTTTGTCAACTTACCGGTGCCAGAAGTAATATGTACGTATGTAGCCGAAGGTAGAAGTAGTAACTACATTTCTAACAATGAAACGATAGCACGATCTGTATATAATATATAATTGACGTCCTAAAATGAAAGGGGGAGGGGGGCGCGAATTAAGTTTGCTTGCTGTGGGACTATAATAATTTGTTGCATTATTTATGATAACAGTTAATCAACAACAACTTGAAGGTAATCTATAATTGCCAATAGGAAGCATCGTGTAGTCATCATTGATTTTGATGTGATAGACATTGTCACATTGTGCTACTTTTAGAATATTAAAGATTATGATATAACGTTAATGTTAATGTGGTATAAAGAAAATAGAGCTCAGTAGAGTTTCTTCGGTCAGGTAGGAAACGGCTGATTCCATTTTAGGCTGCTCTCCACTTTAATATTGCATCAAATGACATATTAAACATTTTATTAACTTATATTCCCAACAGTGGATGCCATGGCCTGGCTGAGGCCTTGGACGCCAGATCCGAAGATACCGGGTGTAGAGGATGACAGTTATGCAGCCTGCTTCTTTCAGAGGCTACAGGAATTCAGGTCAGAGGGTCACCTGGTGGACCTGACCCTGTGTGCTGAAGGGAAGGAGATCCCCTGTCATCGCCTGGTCCTGTCTGCCTGCACCGACTACTTCCATGCCATGTTCCGTGGAGGCCATCCTGAGAGTACAAGGGACAAAATAGAGATGTTAGGGTTGAACGGGGAGGCTCTAGAATTGTTGGTGAACTATGCCTACACATCCAATATCAACATCACCATGGACAATGTCCTGCCAATATTTGAAGCAGCCAACATGCTACAGGTCAAACCTGTCGAGGAAGCCTGTGAGAAGTTCTTGAAGGACAAGTTAAGGTCTGACACGTGTTTGAGAACCTGGGCACTGGCAGACAAGCTGTCGTACACATGTTTGTCTGCCATGGCAAGAAGCTATGCTCTGAAGAAGTTTGAAGCTGTATGCCGGACTGAGCAGTTCCTCGAGCTACCTGTGGACTATCTGAAGATGTACATAACAGATGATGGCCTTCACGTCAGGAATGAGGAACGTGTATTAGAGGCGATCATCCATTGGGCACTGCACGATCTTGAGGAACGACAAAGACATCTTGGAGAGATGTTGGCATGTGTTCGTTTCTCACATGTGAACCCGAGTTTAATCAAGGATGTTACTGAGACAGACCAGGTCCTGTCCGAAGTTCTTGGAATAGAGGAGCTGACTAAGGAGGATGGTAGACATGCAAGACCTCGCCAGATTCACCAAGAAGAAATTATAGTGCTTGGTGGTGCCACGGACAAGGGGGAGTCGATGGGACGGTGTGAGGTAGAAGCAAACCTCTTCATGTACAGACTTAATCTCCACGGTGATATCATTGACAAAAAGCCAATGCCACGATCCCTCAAACACACTGAGTCAAGTGCCGTCTGTGTTGTAAACAATGACATCATTCTGACGGGGGGTGGCGTGTCTCCATCTCAAGCTTACAGGTACAACTCTACCCAGAATTCTTGGACCAAGCTGGCATCTTTAAGAAAGAGAAGGGTGTGCCATGGAATGGCGGCTCTGCACGGGCAGGTGTACGTGGTTGGTGGGCAGGACCCGTTTGATGATGACAGGGAAGAACCGTTATCTTCTGTTGAACTGTACACGGAGGAGACAGGAACCTGGAAAAAGGTAAAACGACTGAAATTAGGTGTCAGGAACTTTGGCATAGCAGCATGTTGCAACAACATCTACGTGTTTGGTGGTGAGCTTGATTCTACAACTATCCAGTGCTACAACCCCAGCCACAATGAGTGGACGGTCAAGACGATGGAATTGCCAGAGCCAGCAATATGTGTTAGAGCGTGCCCAGTCAATGCAAAGATCTACTTGGTTGGTGGAAGCTTGTCCCGCGTCCTTCGCTACGATCCACAGCTTGACAGCTACGAGAGGATGAAGGCTGAACCACTGAAATCATGGGACCACAGCAGCGCCTTCGTGTGCGGCTCGGAGATCTACATCACTGGTGGCCTGAGCAAGTTGTTCCACCACTATCTCACTGTGCCCCATGCAAGGGTTCAGTGTTACGATATGAACAGTGATACCATGACCATGGGTTTTGTAAAAGATCTACCAATTCCACTATGCTCACACTATGCTGTAATCCTATCAAAATAGCTAAGCGGGCTTTTTAACAGCTGACCCAAGCATATGCTATTATGGTGCTGTAAACTTACACTGGAAGTGAATTTGGGAAGCAATTACATTGTATTATGACTTATCATTGAGAACTATTAGCGTTTCTATATTGCCATAGACATTGCAATGCTGGCTTTATTGTCTTACTATGCTATACTTGCCTGTATGTATATGTCTGTACCACAAAAAGGTGTTTCTGTTTTATGGCCCCTTTTGCTATAGATCAGACATAGATTTGTTTACACTAATAAGGGATTGTGTTTGTCATTGCTTTGGATATAAGTTATGTATGATAACTTACTAATACTGTTATTGTTAGCTTACCTTACCTTACTGTTATTGTTACTTGTATTGCCTGATCATGCCTGAGATGGCTTTTTAGCTCATCCTATGATCTTAAGATAAAGATTAAAGGTAGTGGAGACCTTGTATATGATAGATGTTTTGGTATTTTTCTCTGAATACATCTACAGCTATCACATGTTGAAAAGCGTTACTTGTTTAGGGATGAATGGTTGGATGTGTGGAATAGCTGAAAAAAAAAATTAACGGGTCTTAGTGCCATAGTGGCAAGTGTGAAGATGTTGACACACTGGCAGCACCAAATCCATATGTGTTTTTGGTAATCTCCAAGCAGATCCTACAATGGCATAAAATAGTACCAAACTGGCCAAGGAGTGTAGTCAGCCAAGAGGTGTACATTTGCCATGTAGAATCTGCCTCCAGTTGGCTTGAACAAAGGCTATTAACATCCAATTGTTTCCCATTTAAACTGTGTTTGCAGTGTAGGCGCTAATTGCCCTCCTTCCTGTTTGGTGCTAACTTCCAACTGGGACATGTGCTGGTCAAAGACTTTGTCTCAGTGTAAGTTGCTCGTAAAATCATTAGCACATGGCTACAGGGTGGGGCAGCAACACCATTGTTGAATAGAAATGCTCCTCCCTGTTTTAGTGCAGGCAGATCCCCGGTAGCCAAACACACTCCTAAGCCGGCTTCACTCCTCTTCCAGCTTTTGCTACCATAGGATCTGCTTGGAGATTATGTTTTTGGCACCTTTAGACAGATAAGCTGTGAGGCTCATGGGCATACCGAGTATCGAACTCAGGACCTACTGATTCTGATTCCAACGCTCTAGCCGTTGCGCCTCACAGGCAGGTTATTTGGAATATCTGATCATGATAAATATCAACACAATACATCCTGAGGTTCTTAAGTTGTGCCAAGGTTGGTTGTGCTGACCACAAATATCTGGAACAAGTAGGTTAGCTTCCTTGATCTGGAAGTACACATTCAGACAGAAAGACAGACACCAGAAACAACTTTCATGGTGATCAGTACTGCCAGGGACTGCTGTCATATCAGTGTTGAACAACCTCTAGCTGCCAGGGGCTGATTGGTCTCCTATCAGGGAAGGCTGTTCAGTTGGGCGGGCCTCAAAGGAGCGCGATGCAACACTGTCACATCGCAAATGCATTTAAAGGCACCCAGTCACCTAGCGAGTTGAATCTGATTCGCCCGTTCGCAAATCGAAATCTGATTCGATCAAGTGACAATATCTCTGGAAATGTTCGGGACTCATCGGTCATGTTCGAAAATTTGAAATAATGGCACGTGCAGTGCTCGGATTTTCAATGAGTTCTCATCACCCAACGATATCTCATCTTTGCTCAATGGAAGTCCATATGTAATGAGATAGTGTTATTTAACCTTATTCTGTGTAAAAATGACTTGAAAATTGAATGTGAAAAGACCAAAAAATCGCATTGCGTGCCTTTAAAGGCGCCCAGAGCAGTTTTTAGTGCATTAAAATAGGAAATATTCTGGATGAGACAATCGGTACGATATTGACATTTACTTCACCATTCTAGCACATTTGTATCACTATTTCGTACTTTCAACGTTTAAAAGGACGCAGAAACATGCCGCAAACGGCCCCCTTTGATTTATTATATCCTACAATAAATCAGCACAGGATTGAGCCACTAACGGTTTCCCGTCGGTACTTTTCGGAGATTTTCGAACGCATGAGGTCACCGAGCGAAGTGAATCTGATTCGCCCGTTCGCAAATCGAAACCATATTCGAACAAGTGACGACATCTCCGGAAGCATTCGGGATTCATTGGTCATGTTCGCGTGCGTTCCACAAATTTGAAATAATGACACGTGCAGCGCTCTGATTTTCAATGAGTTCTCACCACCCAGCGATGTCTCATCTTTGCTCAATAAAGGTCTATATGCATTGAGATAGTGTTACTCAAGCTTACAGTGTGTAAAAATGACGTGAAAAATTAAATTTGAAAAGACTAAAAAAACTGCTCTGGGCGTCTTTAAAAGGATCCACCCCTGAGGCGTCGCCATGAACGCCACGCCCACAAGGTATTAAACATTCCCATGATGCACCACTACCACAAGTTTTGAGAAGACAAAATGGCAGGAGTTGGGGTGAATGTGATGTTATTGGTCCAAACTTTACTTTACGCTGCCTGCGGTATCGCCAGCTTAGCCACGTCTATTCCAACCGGTATTGAAGAGGTATGAGACTCGTTTTGTCGTCCATGTAGTGAAAATAACGGTGTAAAATACAGGAGAGCACTGTTGTTCATCTAAAGTTAACGTGTCCACCAGCGCAAGTGTAAACACATTGGGCAGGAAGTTATTAGAAGGTGCTTACTCCTGAAGTTGCCGATAATTCGTTCAAGTTCATCAGCGAGACAACGACGAATAGTATCATGAGGTTATGTATATTGTTTTATGCAAGTGATGAGTGGTTCGAAGACGCCGGAAAAGCTAAAGGTCATTATCAAGAAGTCTGAGGGTGGTGGGCGGGTCAACAGGGTCAATGGACTGTTCCTAAGTGCCCGAGGGGCGTTGATCATTACTTAGGCCACACCAATTTTATTTGTTGCTTCTCGGATTCTGCTGTCCTATTTTTCCCAATTTGAAAAAAAAAATTGGCCACACCTCCCGTTGGCAAATTTACACTGCCTCAACTGACTCCCAATTTACTAATATGGGGCCTCAAGTAGATCACCTTTATCTGCGGGGTAACCTATATTTGTTGTGTTTTAATACCAACATGGTATTTAAGGCTATCAACTGGACGGACGGACGATGGTTTCAAGTTGCAATATGTTCAAAATATTGTAGTTTGAAACTAATGTCGGTCGACTTTATAAAATACCTTTTTCTAAAAAGCAACGGATATAGGTTACCCCATGGATAGAGGTGAACTAGCATTAAATTGGTGTGGCCTTATGATACAGGGATGGGCGAGATGTCTTTGACCAGCGTTGCATTTGATGAAACCACAAAGGACTAAATATCAACTAGAAAAAGAGATTAGGTAGAGATTAGGCCTGATGAATTGACTTGTACAGAGGTTGTGCAGAGGTAAGATAACTGTTAAATTGTTTGCTGGATATCACTTTTTTATACGTTAAGGACATAATACCACCCAGCATGTTGGAACAGTTCTCAATACCTGATATGTGTATTTGTATTGTCTTTTCTTTACAGGCCAACTTTGGATCCAATTGTATCTTGTATGGCAGCTTGAAATGGAAAAATGAAACGGCAAAAACATTTGAAGTGGCAAGCTTTGGTTCTCCCAGTTCCTGCCATTTTTGTATCTACCTGAGTGTGTTTACCCTGTTCTATGGACTGCTGGCTGCGGGTTACCATGGCTATGCCCTCTACAAACAGATAGACCCGTAGGTACCATGTTTGGGATATGGGGCAGTAATAATAGTCTATGTCATTACAACAGTTTACAAATTTGTAAAGATCATGTCATATTTAAGTGATTTGTCACTGTTTTTCCTGTCCAATATGTGAAATGTCCAATATGTCCAATATCTTTACCCACTGACTTCCCTTTCTTTTCTTATTTCTTTTTGTGCTCAAGTTCAAACAACCTGAGGTAAAATCAGGACTGATATTTTGGATGTCTCCTAGTGATTTTCTGTAGAACTGCAAGTTTGCTTCAGTTGTTTTGTCCATGCACCCTCTTTTGGTAAATGATTAATTTTCTCTGATGAGCTAACATTACTGATAACTACTAATCAGAATGAGAGTTGATGCATATTGTGTAGGGATTAGGTGAACAAAATTTGTATTAGAAAATAGGTTTTATGTTTCTTTTAAAGTTGTAGAGCATCTCCAGGCAGATATTGCTATGGCATAAGATAGTATCATAAGCTGGGAAGGAGTTTAGCCGGCTGGGGAGTTTCATTGGCCATGTAGCAAGATCTGCCTGGAGATTAGAGCACTTGACCCAGAAGTCATTTAATCCTCAAGAAAGCAAGAGAAGTTATTGAAATAATTGAACTGTAATATCCAACACAAAAATTGGACTCACCCAAACTTTTGACTGAACAGCACCAGTCTTTGTCAAGTGATAACAATCCACTGCAGTCGTGACGTCACGTTAAGCAGATAGAACATGTGACTCAGTAAGCAGTGGATCATAGGTTGCAGGAAGTCTATGGCGCCCACCGTCATGACAGTAGTCAATTGTTCATTCCTTGACAACGACTGGTGCTGTTCAGTCAAAAATTTGGGTGAGTCCAATTTTTATGTTGGATATTACAGTTAAATTACTTCAATAAAAACATAAATGACCTCTACCAACACAGATGAACTTTCAAGTTAAGTAGAAGAGTTTCTGTTTCCAGGGCAGAGATGTGGGTGATGCCAGTCATCCTGTGCAATGCAGGCCTGATGGCCCTGGTCTTCATCGCTGCCTGTGTCATGTCAGTGGGGTTCACCATGTGGTGTACCTCTCTCAGCAGCTTAGGGTTCAAGTATGTATACTAATAGTTCTATAACACTCGTTTGGTGTGTTCAATGTTCCATTTTACAGAGCCCTTCAAATAAGAGAAAAATTCGGTAGCCAAACACTCCTAGACCTACTCTCCAAGCAAAGGTTGAATCGCACAGATATAGTAGTAGTAGGAAAAATTACAGGGGCACTCTTCCTGTAATTTTTCCGACTACTACTATGTCTGCGCAATTCAACCTCTGCTTGGAGAGTACCTAGGCTGGCTTCACTCCTCTGGCAGCTTTTGATACCATCTTGTGCCACCGTAGGATCTGCTTGGAGATTAGAAATGACAGACTACACGTAACATTACTCCTAAATATAATCTTTTAGAATGAATGAATAATTATTGCTGTATAACATTGGAAAATGTGACCTAGATGATTAACAGGAAGTGAATTTTTTGTGGATTTTGTACAGATGTGTGGATGCACCAACTTTGGACTGGGGAACGTACAATGGTTCAACATTTTATACACACCTGGCAGCTGCACAGGTAAGACTCGAGGGAAAACTAGTTGTTGCTTCTTATACTTGGCACTAAACTTTCTCTATGAGTTACAGGAAAGTCTAAGTTATACTATTCTGTGTGACAAACTCTGCTGTCTCAATTGTGACTTGTTTCTCCATCAGCTGGCAACATTTGGCCAGATGATGGGTGAAACTTGAGGCTTAAGTAGGGTGTCGTTTGATTGCAGGGTGCCTTCTGGGTGACTTTCCTGATGTGGGGTGGCAATCTGGGGATGTCCCTCTGGAGATGGAGGCTAAACAGAAGAGCCCGGTCACAGGCGCAGATGCCTGCCACGGTGTCGGACAAGGCCCCTATCACAGACCATCCTGAATACGACCCCAGCGCCAGCAGAGTCATCTAACTGGAGATGATGGCAGAAATAGTGATCTCTCTCAATCTGGATCAAAGCTCTTTCAACTGACATCGTTTATGGATGCTAGGACGTAGGAGTTTTCTTTCACACAACCAGTTATTCTCACCTTGCTGACGTTTTGATGTCTGTCAGACATTTTCCTCAGAGCTTCTAACTGAAGTTCTGTGTCTTGCCGCTACATGTAGCCGATGTAGGTGGCGCTTTTGAGGTGAGAACACAATCGTAAAAGTGGCTGAGTTTGTATGTCAGCAAGGTGAGAATAACTGGTTGTGTAAAAGAAAACTCCAAGGTCCTATGATCTACCAACCTGATGAAATCATTTTTGGAAAGATTTTTGGATGCTCTATGCGTTATTAGTCAGTTAAAAAAAATCTACTATGGATTATCTGTAATCGACAAGATTGGCAGGTAGAAACCAATTACATTGTTGTACTATGTATGATCTTAATAAATGTACCACCACTATTACTACCTTGCCATGAACCACTTATGGACTGTACAGTCCCCATAAAACTGATTTTTTTCCTAAATCAATGTAAATAGCAAACTCAGATGATTTGTTTAATGGAAAAATCCTATCATTTACCACTTTTTTTTTTATTTTCACATTTGAACATCACCTATAAATGTATATTTTTTTGTAGCTAGGTTGTAGTGTACAAAAAGTACATAGTCTGAGACTATAGCTTGGTTCTATTGTAATGAAAACTATGTTGTAGAAAGGTAGAAAACATTTCTATCTTGGTATGTATGGTTTGGCAGAAGAAACCAACTGCAATGGAGAATATCCAAAACAATTTACTTATGATAATTGTAAATAAAATAATTGTAAGAAGACAACTTTATATGAAAATCATATGTTTATGTATATACTTCAAATGTCACTAATGTGACCAGTGTGTAATACCATACTTACTTACTTGATGAGGTATGCTCAACTGTATGTAGAGTGGTCTGCATCAAGGTAATGTCATCTCCACACCATCCAGTGCCATCCCTGGGGACTAGTCTCTACCAGACTCCCGGTCGCTGGAAAACCGTAGAAATGGAACAAATCGAGGAGTAAGCCATTTCTACCGTTTTCCAGTGACCCGGAGTCTGGTTGAGACTACCTGGGGACCCTGGGCTATCACTTCCGGGTCTTCCAGCTTCCATTTTTTTTAAATATTTTTATTTTTGAGCCTATGATCCCTCATTGACTACATTTCTTTTTCATCATGTGTGTGATGTGTACATCACACCAATTATGTAATTTTGGAATAAATAGAGACATGTACAATTTACATATGTCCTCTTTATTGCCATTTATAGTGAGGTTTTTGCACTGAAAAGATCATTGAGCATGTGAGGGATGTCACTCACTCACTTATTACTATCGGAGTTTATAGTTTCAGTTGTCCTCTGTATTGCTTGCACTGCAGATGTCAAGGTTTACGTGACGGAAACTTATTTGCATCGCACATGTATACTAAGTATCATGTACATTCAAGGAAAAATTCTTTGCATGGATTTGCCTTAATTAGCAGCAAAAAGACATACATGAACATCATAAAGGTTATGATTTTCAACTAATGAACTTGCAGAGATGCATTTACCCCAACTTTCTGGCAACCAAATTGCTGTTGCATCATTTTACTACAATGAATTTTGAGAATGAAGCTACCTGCAGAGCTGACTTCATGATTTTTCATAAATTGTTACAGAACTGTCACATCTTCAGTTGAATTCATCATATGAAAGAAAAAAAAACACCTTAGATAACCTCCACTGTACTGCCTAATAAGCATTCTTTTTAAATATACAATTTGTACGATGGACTGACGTTGCCAGCCACTTGCTAGCTTACCAGAGGCAGTGAAATATCATCTTAAAATTAATACTATATCTTCAAATTAAATTATGCAGAAGAAAGGCCCACAGTACATGTATTCACATTTCCTTGTTCATTTACACTTTATAATATTATACAAATTTAAAGCTGATATGCAATTATTTAACTTTCCCCCTGTGGCCTAACCCCATATCCAATACAAAGTTTTGTGCCAAAAGGCTCCCTCTGCAGTGAGGGGTTAAACAGAGCTTGAGAAATGCGTAAGATGAGCATGTTTTAAGGTGAGTTCATACTTGTGGAGCCTCTACCAGGCTCCACAGGTCGCTGAAAAAAAAGAAATTGGACAAATATAGCCAGATAACAAGCCAGAGGAGTTGGCTGATCGCCAAACATGCTCAACCCACAGCTAACTCTGCTGGCATGTAATATGTCTATATTTGTCCAATTTCTACTACTTTTCCAGCGACTTGTGGAGTCTGGTAGAGGCTAGGAATTCAACATGGACCTCATACAGACTAAAATACATGTGAACCCTAATCTCCAAGCAGATCCTACAACAGCATAAGTACCCAACTGGCCAAGGAGTGTAGTCAGCCAAAAGATGTCCATTTGCCCTATAGCCAAACACACTCCTAAGCCGGTTTCACTCCTCTGCCTGCTTTTGATACTATCTTATGCTACCAAAGGATCTGCTTGGAGGTGAACCTGGCTTAAGTGACAACAATGTGTTATTTTTAGTCTCCAAGCAGACCCTACGGTGCCTTAGAAATAGTATCAAAGCTGGCAAGTGCCCGTTTGACTCCCTTAGCCGGCTATCTCCCTTTGGCTGGCTATACTCCTTTGCCAGCTTTGATACTATCTCTTTAGGCACCTTTGGGTCTGGTGGGAGACTAACTATCTTATTCTACCGAAGGATCTGCTTGGAGATTAGTGAACCCGGCTTAAGTGACGACGTGTTATTTTCTCCTGACGTTCCTGAGCAGCTCCTGCTGCTGCCGTTCCTTCTGCCTCTTCTCCTCCCATCCCAGCAGCCACTTGTCGCAAATGCTCTTCACCGCAGACTGCCCGTGTCGCTCCGCCGTACCGGCGATCCGCCGGATGTCGTCCACACGCTCGCCACGCACCGCGATCAGGTATGCAGACTTCAGCTTTCCACACAGGATATAGGCGTTGATCTGGGGAGGGAGACAAGAAGTTTCAGTCAGGCTTAAGGCCACACACTTTAATTTGTTGGTTCACGGATTTTTAAAAGTGAAAATAAAGCGTGTGGACATCATAAATGCAACAGGCAGGGAGGAAAACTTAAATATGACTGTATTCACTTCGTGAAACAAATTGCACCAAGGCATACACCTGGTCTGCGGGCTTTGTTTTCATGTTGTTTTTCCAGTTAGGCATATTTTTTTCCACTTTTTGAAAATCTGTGAACCAACAAATTAAAGTGGTGTTGGCTATATGTGTTTTCCAAATTTCAAATTCTGAGTTACAAAATGCAAACAGAAAGTCATAGAGTACAAATATAAATACCTTGTTGGCATCACTTCTGATTCTCTTGATCAAGCTTTCAGCTTCCTTTGACTAATACAAAATAGATATACATAAATTGATATTAGATAATAGGAAAAACCAGAAATACTAAATTATAATACCAAGGAGGTTAAAGAACTCTTTCTTTAACCTCCTTGATAATACTTTGATTTTTACTATCAATAAGAGAACTACTAGTATTTGCATCCCGTATGATAATACATTTCCCATTTACAGCACCAAAACCTTTATGATAATAATAATGTTTGAGACAAATGACATATTGATGTGAAGGGATATTCAGCAGTGGAAGTGCGGTGTGAAGACTATCCAACTTCTGCCTACCCCTATGTCAGGGATCCCAGCAGCATCATAATCAAAATAATGGATACTACTACTACTACTTCTTCGGAATATTCAGACAGCAGATGACATGTCATCCTCCAGATTAAACTTTCCCATCCATACATGTAGATCCATATCTACATGGAATGATTTGTCAAACAATCATTATGTACAATCTGCTAGTAGGGAAAGGTTTAGGCAGGAGTCCCTTAAGACATATGGAAAATTCAACTTGATTAGACGAACTGTACAGTAAGTACATGTACATGTATGTGTTATGTTTGTATTTTTACATGTCGTGACATATCCAGGAAGCTCAGCTGAGTGCAATTTGTAAAATTTGTACGTCAGCTAATGGACTAATAAAGTACTGTAAATGCATTTAAGTTCGCGGGGATTTAATTTCGCGGTAGCGGGAAAAGGAAGTTTGTGGTAACACCATAGACTACAGTCTAATACCATAATAGAAAAATGTTCGCGGTGGTTTTGAGTTCGCGGTGAAGTGTATTAGAACATGAAGAACATTACTCCACCGCGAACATTTCTGCATTTCTGCAAAGGATCCCCAAAGGTACCTGTCCGGGGTCATCGGCCACCACTAAGAGACAAGCTCCGATGATCTCGTCCCAGCTCTGCTCGTCGGACAGCCCTGACTCCTCCACACACTGCAGCAGCTGGCTGATCTCCTTGTACTGCCTCTGTTTGGCCAGGGTCCTGCCAGCCTGGATGTACACCAGGGTGCCATTCAGGTGGAAGTCCTGTGGAAAAATAACAGTTACAATACATAGCTGGAGAACAAGTCTCAATAGGCGCCATTACCAGCTGTGGATTTCCTGGGGTTCATTTGTAGTAACTGTTGCTGTTTGGTCTACAGCTAGACGTTATATTGCGGGGAAATAGCTAGCCCGAAGAGTTTGTGAGCTCAAGGGTAGTCTTTTTGACAGCAATACCGCTTGATCACTTTTTGTAGTCATGGCCGAACCCTGCTCAATGTTTTGGGTAGATTTTCAGGCAAAATAATGCGCTCAATAAAATAGACGCCATTCCAATTATGGCAGCAATTTTGAATTCAAAGTATTTCAAGTTAGAGGGGAAAAACTAGCATTAAAGATGGTCTACTATAGTTTAATACAATGCTTTCAATAAGGGCAAGCCTGGTTTTGGTGCAATGACTCTGGACGGCTCCGGAAAATCCAAAATGGCCACCGTAACTGGAATGGGGTCCATTGTGACAAATTCCTCATCAATGTCTTATCAGCCAGAATATACATGTACATGTACAGTAAAACACCAATCAAGACTAGTAGACCTATGGTTTATTCTGTCACGAGCATCAAGAAGTGTGGACATGGTACACGTACCTGGATGATCCTGAAAGCAAGCCCAAACCCATCCTGGATGTGAGTTCCAGCAAGTAGGACCTGGAAAATATACCATATATAACATGTTTAACGCATTTCACAGGTATATATCATTCATAACTTCCTACTGTAACCCGTTTTACATACAATTTACATTGCTGCAGACCACAGTGAATATAGAGGATCTCTCTACAGATTGCTGGTTATTACAGGTTTGCAATAGCAAAAGCTGTCTTGGTTTCGCTGGTGTGTTCATGAGCGATTGTGTCTTAAGGGATTAATGCATGATGGGAAGGGTGTGGGTGTGGAATCTTGTTGTAGCGGACTTGTCGGAAATATATAGGGATGACAGCCGCACAACAATGAATGATTAGTCTGTTTAAGGTGGAATAGTGGTTTTGTATGCGATTTTGATGTGCTAACGATAAATAACTTTGGTGTGGCCTATAACTACATACAGAACACGTATGTCTCACCATGCATGCGACCTCAGACTTGATCTTGTTGTTACCGAAGAGTGAGGGGAGGCTTCCAGGACTGGCCACCTCCCCCGCCACACTGGGCGCGCCCTTTTGTGATAGGGTCGTACAACGGTGAAGGAACTTGGTCACGTCCGTCTGAAGGGTGATCGTGTTGATGTGTCTAAGAAAATGGTTTTGGACACAAGAAACTGTGAAACACATAGAACAGCGGTTTACATATAGGAGTTCTTAGCTACAATATGAGATGGCTATTAGTGATCATCATTATGACAGCTTCAAGGCAGGTTCCACAATGGAAGAAGTGAAAAGTCTGGCTTAACACAACTGATAGTGAAGCACCAAACACATTACCACACCAAAGACTCTTAAAAATGAATAGTTCAAAATTCTTTCTCTACTAAGAGGAAGAGTATGGAAGCTAAACACTTCACTACCACTGGACTAGCCCCCTGCTGTAGTGACCTATGTGTGACCCTAGGGCTTTAAAACAGATGGGTGCCAAGCCTATACACAACACAATGTGATGTATGGCAACTTAAGCTTTAGCGAACACATTATGACACTATATGTTAGTTGTCTAACCTGTTCAGCTCTGGTCTGCTCATGGCCATTTTCATACTTGGTTCTTTACTGTCCTCCCCCCAGCCAGCTGACTGTCCTGTCAGCACAGGGCTGTGGCCGCCAGCTGTCTTGCTGCCCATGCTGTCACTGTGCTGTTCCTCTAGGACATTTGTAAGGTGCTGCTTGGCACTGGCTAAGTGATGCAGCCTGTCGAACAGCTCAGTGTAGGTACTGGCTCTGGCTGAGAAGAACCTGATGCAGGTCATGGCAGCTCGTACATAGTCCTGTGGAACAAAAATTAATGATGTGGGAACACTTCAGAAACACCTGACAGAATAAAGAGACTCTATTAACTCTATGAAATGAAAATGAATGAAACACAACCATTGCTTTATTCTCACCAACATTTTGGTGACTGTCTGCCACCTTCTTCAGGGCAATTCTGACTGGTTCACATTGTACTGCAGGACAGGTGCAACCTGTACTTTTCTATATGCCATTTTTGGGGGATTGTCAAGATTTTACTGTAAATTGAGTCGGGTAAAACCCATCCTCCTACGCAGGACATCCAACGGCGAAACCGCCTGTCTGGATGTACCCTGCTTTCTCAACCGTCACCCTTAGTTCCTGACCGCCCTGCTTATGAATATTAATGAGCTTACCCTTATATATGCGAGACCCCTTTTGAAAACTGAAAGGCCTATTCTCTGATTGGCTGACAGCTGGTCTGGGGGGACATCCACAGGAACTAAGAATGACGGTTGAGAAAGCAGGGTACATCCAGACAGGCGTTTTCACCGTTGGTCATGTCCCTGCATACGAGGATGGTAAAACTCACCTTCATGAATATCTGAAACTGGTACAAGCTGTAGTTGCGATTGTTCTTGTTGAGGTGACGACAGGCAGCAGTTAGGTAAGTGGCCCACTTGGTCAGGGTGGGATCAAACATCACCATCTGGTCCTGCAGCTTGGGCAGCTGGGCTCGACTCAGGCAGGGAACCAGCAGACCCTCGATGAACACTTCTGGAGAGCAGTGCTGTTGATGGAAACACAGGGCCGTTACTACAGTAACTCTTTGTTACGTTAACTCAGAGAATGTACTTGAAGCAGGTATACTTTACACTGGTTAAAGAGGGCAGCTTAACATTAGGGTCCTTCAGTGTAATATAACCAGATGCTGTTGCGCTGTATGCCTACGAAGCTGGTTATTTACGCCAAAGGGGGATTATGCTAGCAAAATAGATACAGATAAGGATACAGCATTACAATGGGAACAGACTTCATCAATTTATTATTAGCTACCAAATCTAAAGATCATTTTGCACACAGGAGTAACCACTGCTAACACAAATGCATCTTGGAGACAATTTTCAGCAGCCAACCTTGTCCAGAATGTATTTGACAGCCTTGGGCAGCTTGTTACAGCTGTAGTAGAAGTTGATGAGGTCCAGGTGCGTCCCGTATGTCCGCAGGTAGTACAGACATTCCTGGAACATCTGGTCAGACAGCTGAGAGGCCCTGTCGCGTCCAGACAGACCCTGCAGGGGACAACAGGCAATTCTCACAATTTTGCTGCAATTCTAAATATACAAGTTCACAAGAATTAATACCACATGTTAGAGTCCATTATGTCTATGGAATATATTCACTGATAAAAGCCGCACTATTTCTAAAGAGACAGTAACAAGTCTAGTCAAGTCAAGTTTATTGCACAACAATTGCAACAGGTACAATGTATGGCAAATAACATGTATCATTAACAGCTACAAACTATCTACAATTTAGTGTAATAACCTAACATCATTAACATTAGGACCAGTTGCCTTTTCACTGTAATTAAAACCAACACATGAAGCTACTGACCAGATAGGGGTTCTTGACAAGGTCCCTGCTTGGAGCCAGAGTGGCAGTGGAGGTGGACTCCAGGCACTGAAGAATCCCTGTCAGCATCTTGGAGCTATGGCTGATCATATTCACATCTGAGGGGGGCTGTAGAAACAAGGAATAAAGCAAAAAAAATTCAATAAAAACTGCCAGAAAGCTGGACAGATTGAACCAGTGTTCTAGCCAGCCTGATTTTTTTTCTGTCCCCTGGAATTTGAATTTGAAAATTCTGTGGAGCACTGAAGGCGCAACGATCCTACGTGGTCTGGGGGCATGCTCCCTCTATAAAAATTTTGACCCTCTGATATGCTATTTCCTGCATTTTGAGGGGCAAATTTTGCGGGTAGATTCTGCTTGGTTCACCGGCATCTGTTTTAATATCTTAACATGCCCAGATTTTTGTCATAGAGGACGGAATGGGGAAAGTTTTTTGTCCGTCCCCAGCATTAAAATTCTGTCAAAGGACGGAAGGATGGATGCTGGCTAGAACCCTGGACTCAACCATGACTATAACATAAAAAATTGGAATGGTGCAGACACCCTGACACTCTTCTCATAATTACCTTCAAACACCTGCTGAATTTCTCCCTTGCACCTTGGTAGTTTCCTGTCCTGAGGTAGGCCATGCCCCAGGCCGCCCACACGCCTGCAGAGTCCAGCCCACATTTAGTGGAGAAGTCCATGGCCAAGTCCAGGCGCTCGTCCTCGATCAACCTGTCCCTCAGCCGCCTGGAGGGTCAGGGATCAGATCAGGATCAGATTGAAAGTTTACAACTGTCAGTCAACACAGCAAGTTGCTCACCCCGAATTTTTGGTCGCACATCCGTCGCACGTTAAAGAACCCACTGCACTTAAGTTATTGAAAAGAGTAGGGGTCCTTCCTGGTGTGAGCGGAACAAACCTTACAGTCTGGTCTCTGGGTTGACATCATGCAAAGGTGATGATCACCTGTTATGTCAATCCTTCCATAAATGTGGTGAAACTGAACATATGAAAATAAATACAGTATAATGCAGAGCTTACATTCTCTTGCAAATGCTACTTCTAGAGTCATTTTTACTTTAGAAGCCTTGAAAATGTTTGAGATCTCAAATCAAACAGTCTCATAACTGGCCTTATAATAATTACCTAGCCTTGTCCTTAGACTGTAGCTCCTGTATGGACGGCAGGCCATGGAAGTGTGCCTTAGCCAGCATCTTCAGCACATCCACATGGCTCAGGTATGTGTCGCACAGCTCTATTCCAGAGCTCTCCCCCGCCTTCATAAACTTCATCTTGGCATTGAACAGCAGGTACCGCAGCATGCTGCAATAGTGACAATACACATCCTTAGCCCCTCTCATAGCAACGATATCTGAATTTGGAAATTGTTCCAGTTGTAGAAGGCTGATTAAGGCCACAGCAATTAGATTTCAGGGATCAGCACGCTCATTAATTTTCACCTGATTTCAGAAAAAACAAGAGTTCAGAGACCTCATACCTGCATGAAATATTTAGTTTTTTGTAAATTTATTGTTTTATCTTAACACACCACACTACCAGCAGACTAGCCCCATGCTGTAGTGGCTTGCACAAATGTGTGGCCCAAGGGCTAAAGAAATGGAGATGGGCACCACCCTACGCATCTGTTACAGATATGTGGGCAACTTTAACTTAAGTTTCAACCTTATAATGAGACTTGAGTCCACATCAGGATAGTTGAGGTTGAGAGACAGGGCGTGGCTGAGCTGCACCATCTGCTGTCCTGCAGCGCGGTCATCACTGTGGAGGTTCAGCAGGGACACGCACAGGGACGTGTTGGGGGCCTGCAGGGGACGGGACATCATGTGTTTATTTTCTTTTACCACCTGACTGCAGTGTTCCTGTCCTCCTCTTACTCCTTCTAACCTGGCCTTATTTCTTCACAAATGTTCAATATCACTGTGATAGCTTTCCCAACATGAATGTACCAATGCCTCATAGTGTGTACCTGTTCATAGTACATGTAGAACTCCTCCCTGGCTGCAGTGTTCCTGTCCCCCTCTAGCTTCTTCTAACCTGTACTTATTCCTTCACAAATGTTGATGTCATGACAATATCACTGAGATAATTTTCCCAACATGAATGAACCAATAAACCAGTGCCTTGTAGTCTGCACCTGTTCATAGTACATGTAGAACTCCTCCCTGACTGCAGTATTCCTGTCCTCTTTTAACTCCTTCTAACCTGAACGTATTCCTTCATGTGGATTTCAAGACCATATTACTGTGTTAACTTTCACAACACGAATGAACCAATAGACCAGTGACTTGTAGTGTATACTAGCCTGACTAAAATCGTGCCCCTAGCAGCCGGCCCTACAATTGCCGCCACCCTAGGGGAGGGGTGTAATTAACCCCAGCCAGCAAGAGATTGTGTAAACACAGGCTATAGTGTGTACCTGTTCATAATAGAACTCATCCCTGACTGCAGTGTTCCTGTCCTCCTCTAACTCCAGCCTCCAGCTCCATTGCTGGTCCAGCTGCTCCTGGTGGATGTCTGGCTCCAGCGCCTCGCTGGTGGCACTGCCAGCACCGCTGGCCACAGGGCTGGCACTGATACCTAGGGTGTAGTTATAGGTACAGTCAAACCTGTATTATCTGTATCTGTATCAATACAGCTGGTATAACTAAGCTGCTATGAGTGGCCGCTATAGACAGGTTTGACTATAGTGGTAAATAAGTTATCCCTTTTGAACAGCTTGGCTACACCCCTTTGAAAACCATTGCTAAAATGTCTCTTTTAGATTAGAAAAAAAATCTTTATGTATACAACACACCTGCATTATGTACATGTGGTAAAAAGCTGTTCCATTGTTGCAAAGAAACTGATTTTTTATATTCCTTTATACACCTTTATGACCAGAGCAATGTCCGCGTGGGTAGAATGTTCGCCTTTCATTTGGTAGGTCGTGAGTTCGATTCCCGGCCGAGTCATACCAAAGACTTTAAAAATGGTACATGCTGCTTTCTATGCTTAGCACTCAGCACTAATGAGGAAGAGTATGGGACTTAAACACACATCACTACCAGTGGGCCAGCCCCCTGCTGTAGTGGCTTGCACAAATGTGTGGCCAAAGGGCTACAGAAATGGAGATGGGCACCACGTCCCTATACATCTGCACAGATGTACGAGTAATTTTAACTTTAACTCTATGACAATGGATTGTATCTAGTACCTGCTAGTCTGGCCTTCAGTCTGTCCTCCAACTGTGGACTGGAGGGGCGGGATCTGTACAGATGGAGAAGTGAACTGTTTAGTATGCATGCACTTTTCAAAACACAAAATACTACAATATTTCCATTTACAAGGACTGAAATGCGTTCAAAATTTCCTGAATTTGAACTGTTGTTACCGATTTTTTTGCCTGCACAAACCCAACCTTTCCGTGGTGCTGAAATGCTTTCCAATGAACATATTTGTTGACAATGAATTACATGCATGTACAATCAATGGAAGTAGTCTTATTGTTTGCCATAGAGAACTCTTAGAATTTGTCAGGTCAGGTAGGAACAAGGTAGTTCCATTTTGGGCCGGGACCCCCGTTTCACTTTTCTCCCGAAAGACGATTATCATAGCAATCCCTTACAACGTGTCCGAGCCAAGCCGACCATGGGATTGAACTCAGGCCCACAGATCGATTTAACTTACCTTCCCCTGTAGAATTGCTCATAGCACTCCGCACATATCCTGACAGGGATGTCCCCATAGCCAGCCACCAGCACCTTGTGGCCGGAGCAGCTGTAACACACCACCCTGCCACATCTCCGGCAGTGATGCCGACGGTTAAACTGGAAACGGGCAACAGAAAAAAAAAAAATGTAGATCACTTCAGAGTCAAAAGAGAGAGCACCTCATCAGTGAAAGTATTGAGGAGTGAATGTTTATAATGTATAGTCACAAGGAAATGTTTCTGACATCCATGTAAAAAGATATGCCAAAAAGTAGTTACTCAAGCAACTGGATGTGATTTTGGAAATGGTCAGACAATTTAGCATCCACTATCTTTCGTCAGTGACACTGAAGTGATCAGGGAGAAACTGGTATTTTATACCCTAACTATGAATGCAAAAGAGCTGAAGGCAAGTGTGTCCACCTACCATCCCAAACTGCTCAAACTTGTAGACCATGCAGCGTGTTGAATCAACACCATATGTTGTTGGTTCAAATTCTGACCAATCAGAAGGAGCAATACACACCAGGCTGGCTATGTGTTACAGCATCATAACCAACATTGAACGGGGCCTTCTGATTGGTCTGCGGCGCCTGGCTATATGATAATTTCGAATTTATATAGTCACAAGGAAACGTTTCTGATACAGAAAGTGAGAAAGTGTGTCCACCCGCCACCTACCATCCCAAACTGCTCAAACTTGCAGACCATGCAGTGTGTGACATCCTCATCGGGGACCCACTGAGCCCTGTTGGGAGGAGCTTCAGGCAGGATGTAGCCTGAAGCCGCCATGACTCCCACGTGGGTTTTAACTTTCCTGCTGGGAACAGGACTCTTCTGTCCAACGCTCGAGCTGAGGAGGCTGGCTGAGCTCCTACCACTGGCACTGGTGCTGTACAGGCTGCTGCTGTCACCTACACAAGCACAAACAGAAAAACACACAGGAATGTTGCAATGCAGAACAAAGCTCATAATGACTGTTAGGACTGTAAACGCATTTAAGTTTGCGGGGATTTAAATTTGCGGTAGCAGGAAAATGGAGTGTTCACTGTGGTTTTAAATTTGCAGTAGCGCCATAGACTGTAGTCACATACTTAAATGGAAAAAATGTTTGTGGTGGTTTTAAGTTTGCGGTAAAGTGGCCAACGCAAAAAACGTGAACATGAAACTACTGCAAACACTTCTGCATTTACAGTATGTTGACATTGTACTTTATGTAACATCTGTTAATACAATATGTTAAAGCATTGGGACTGACAGTGTAAATTCACTTAGAATATGAAGACATTTAGCTTATGCCAGAATTGCAACACAATGACAACATTTCAAGCATGCAATGATTAAAATGACAAGACAACAGAAAGCCAATTGCAAAGTGTGGTAATATTTGTCACAGGCATGCAGACTTGACAAAAGGTGCAATACAAGTTTTGGAAATTGATAATGGAAACAAGTTCACAAGTACACAACATTCAGGCATGTGACAGAATACTGTAAATGCAAAAATGTTCGCGGTGGTTTCATGTTCGCTGTTTTTGCTGTGACCACTTCACCGTGAACTTAAAACCACCGTGAACATTTTTCCAATGATTACAGTATGAGACTGCAGTCTATGGCGCTACCGCAAACTTAAACCCACAGCGAACACTCCATTTTCCTGCTAACATGAAAGTAAATCCCCATGAACTTAAATGCATTTACAGTATTCTAATCTTTTTGTTTACAAGGACTGAAATGAGATCAAAATTATCTGAATTCGAACTGTTGTTGTTGTATTTTTTGCCTGCATAAACCAAACCTTTCCGTGGTGCTGAAATGCTTTCCAACGAACCTATTTGTTGACAATGAACAACATGCATGTACAATCAATGTTTGCATTTGAATTTACAGTCACTTTGTCTGAAGGCCCGTGGCGAATCAAATTTTCTCCGAGTCTCATAGAACATT